>NC_044041.1:141310902-141430902 GCF_901765095.1 Microcaecilia unicolor | reverse complement strand
GTTGAGGAACTTAATAGGAATCTTTGCTTCTGAAATTTGAGGTAGTAAGGGATTAAGTGAACCAACATTGGATATTTGAGGGTAAGTGACCATCACATGAAAGTGACCAACAGGATCCGTGTTGGTGGCTTCTATTCCAATACCAAAGGTGTGGTTAATCCCTTCATATGCCCCTTTAAAGGTAATAAGTATGGGGTTACAATTCCCCTCTTCACAATTTGTACAGTCTACTGATTGTCGGACAAGGGTTATATTATGACATAATGGATTATTCCAAGCCAATTGGTATTTTTCTGTGGGAAAGTTGGGTCCAGTATACCACCATACATTAGCCCAATTAAAACAAGGGGATGCATGATGACTCATTTCAATATAAGTACCCAAATAAACATGATATTGACAATACCATCGTTGCCAATCTAAAGATACACAATTGGCTATGTTACAAACATCCAATTGTAATATGACTATCTCATCAGTTAAATTTAACTTTATTGTGGTCCTGACCGGATATCTTCCCAGAGCGTAGTACCTATCCACATCTTGGGAATCTAAGTTATGATTGCCAAAAAAGTCCTGGGGATTAAAGACATGTGTGGTAATAGAAATAAGACTAAGAATAATGGAAAGCCAATAAATGGTATACATATTAATGGTTATACTAAACAAAAATAATACAGTTCCTTTCTAATAACAGTAATATTCTGGCTAATAGGAAAGTGAAGGTTAATAATAAGTCAAATAATACAATGTGAAAACCTAACAAAAAATAATACAATGTATTTCTAACAGTATTAATACCAGCGCGAGCACAGCTATGCTCACAAACAGTAGTCCCCAAATAGTAAACTTAAAAGTCTGTGGCTCTAGGCACTGTTGTTTCAGGGTTGGGGGCTGCATGAGGCAAAGATGTCTGTGCAGGAGGCTGGTTGCCAGCTGAGTCAGAACTGTGGAACACTCGAATGTCTTTCAAATGGACCCAGAAAGTATGGTCCTGTAACTTTCCTGCTGTGGCTGACAAGGCCTCAATTCGAAAGGTCCAACATAAACAGGGTCTTTCCAAGTTTTGTGGGTGTAGTGTTTGCGGTGTACTAGATCTCCTATTTTCAAGGCCTTGGGATTTGCTAAACCATCCCCCATTCTGTCTGACAGTTTCTGTGAAATGGAAGACAGAGATATTATTACTGATTGGAGCTGTTCCCAGTACACAGAGTATGGGTCAGGCAAATGATGGTTAGGATTACCAGCAACAAGACAGATTCTGCGTCCGGTACACAGTTGAAAAGGTGACAATTTTAATGCATGTGAAGGAGTAGCACGCAAAGTAAGCAGTGCTAAGGGCAAGGCATCTAGCCAATTTTTAATGCCATTTGCCATGAGCTGCCGTAATTTTGTTTTTAACAAGCCATTGTACCGTTCAACCAGGCCATTACTTGCAGGCTTGTAAATGCTCACCGTCCGGTGAGTAATTTGTAATTTAGCTGTTAATGTATGAATCAATTAACAAAATGTGAGCCATTATCAGTTGTAATTTTGCAAGGTATGCCAAATCTGGGAACGATATCATTGCACAACACCTGTGCCATCACCTGACCAGTTTCTCGGGTACAGGAAATTGCCTCAACCCATTTAGATTCTATACATCGCTTAAGCAAAGTGGGGTTATGTACCCCTAGAATAGTGTGTTTCTCTGTGTGTATGTCCTCCTCAAAATTAGCTGCAAAATTAGTTTTTATTTTATGCCAGAGTATGGCTAAAATTTTTGTTATAAAGTACATAAATGTAATAAGTGCGTAAGTACCTAGATATTGCCACACTGGCAGGGACGACCATCACGTCCATCCAGCCTAACATCCTGAATACTGAATACCCTGAAAACCTTATCAATTTATCAACTAGGAATTTTAATTAATGAAACCTGATACTCAGTTCTCTATAAAGCGTGTAAAATACAAAAATACAATTTAAAAACACTGTTTCCTTACTGCACAGTATCTCTGCCCACGTTATTCAACCATTTAAAATGTAACAAGAAGTAATTTACACTTGGGGATATTGCTCCAGAGCACTAGCTAATATTTATAAGTTTTAAGATATATATTGAATAATTCTCCACCAGTTGCCCTTTAAGGCAACAAGATTCACAATTGCAATGAATTAAATATTATCTCTGTTGAAATGCAGTATCCTGCGCTTCAAGATTTAAAAGTGTGTACCCAGGACACAAAAGACCATCTATTTAGCTTCAGGAAAGGTTTATTTAATATACAAATCATGTAAATAATATTGCAAGAGTTAGTTCTTTTTTAAAGAGATCTTACAGAGAATCTGTGCTTAAAGTAAGGTAGCAGGTTTAGATATGAATTATTAACTTACAGAAAAGTCTTTGTTACAAAGCTGAGTGATGAGCACATGGCACATGGTCACAGGAGAGAAGGGTAGAGCTGTAGGTCCCCAGAGCAGCAGATCCCAAGAAGAAGAGCAGCAGGTCCCAAGAGCAGCAGGATAGAAGAGATCTGTGTGCGTGGAACAGCTTCTGTCTTTTATACATTGCAAGTTGCAGGAGGATATGATCACATGAACCTCAGCACTTGCTTCCTGGTTTGCACTGGATAATTTGCAAGGCATTATGGTTAATGTAGTCTATTCACATGATCACATTATAAGTCTTTCCTTTCTGCAGATATCCTGGTGTCTTCTTGTCTGATAGCTGATGGGAGGGGGCAGGTATACATCTGATGACAGGCAAATGCTTTGTTTATGGTTTTCCTCTGAGTCCTTTGTCTTCAGTACCTGGATTTACATTTTTCCAGACCCTCTGTCTGCAGTTGTGTTTAATTTCTGCAGAAGTCTTGATGAGCCTTCAAGTATCCACCTAGTCATATTTTTGTTATCAGTCCTTGTTAGGTGGGAGGAGAAGGAAGCTATATCTCTGTGAAGCCAGTACCTTTTGTCTCTGTTAAGTGTTTGTAATTGACTAGCCCTGCTATCAGAAGTTCCCAGGAAAAGGGGGGGGGAAGAGGGACTTGACATGAAAGCCAGTTTCCCTGTTGCAGTTTCAATTAGTCTTTTAAAAACTGTATTTTTATATTGATATATATCTGATTCAGCATAATCAATAATTATGCTACATATATTTCAATAATCCTGACAATTAAACTCATATCATGTTACATATTTCCCTCTCTTGGTTCTAAGCGACAACATTAACATAATAGTTGGAGCGAAGAACCATAAAAATAAACTATAAAAGCTAAAAACCCTAACTCTAACCTAATACAGTAGCATAATTTCAAAAAGAACAGTAGCAAAGATGTTGGACTATTTACATTGGTGTGTATATTGGGAGAAGTAAGTCTTTTGATAGTGGACAGTGAAAAGAGTGGATGGACCGTTCAGGTCTTTTCCTGCCGTCATCTACTATGTCACATCACTATGAATCTTGGAATATGTCACTTATTAGGAATTATGACTGCTATAAGCAAAAGACTCATCATTATTACCTTTGTTTGCTCTTACTCATGCCTTACGTTTAGGTAGCTAGGTTAAGCTTTCTGTGGTACTCTAGCATCAGTTTCATTAGGCTGCTATTCAGTCAGGTGGCAGAGTCTGGCTTTGCTCTGGTTTAAAATAGGCTTGCAATTACACTATATGTACCTTTAATTACATCAGTGTCATTTTGCTCCACCCCCAGAGACCATCTCTTTTTTGTCACCTGCTCAGGGGCATAGGCTGATGCCACATGATAACTTACCCAGTATGTTAGCCAAATTAATAACATGAGAGTGAGCAATTGACCAATTTATACCACCGCAATGGGATGGAACAATCTATTCCCAGCATTTGACATTCCAAGGAAAATATTCCATGAGTGTTTCCTGACACTGTGAATGTTTCCCTATATTCTCTATTTCAGAAGCTACTGATGTATTCATAGCAGTAATAAAAGGACAGATAGTTCTAATACATAAACAAGAATGGTAATATGGAACTACTATACTACTGTTATCATCAGAATTATGAAAGGCACAGTTATGTAATTATCATAATTTTCTGGGTTACTATTACACACAAAATAATTATTCCTATCAATCCTATATCACCATATCTACTTAATCATTAACCAAATAAGCAAAAGCAGAGTCATGGTATAGTACCATGAAATACTTTTCAGAGAGAAACCTTTTTTTTTCAGAGAGAAACTTTTTATGGGTAATGAGTGTGGTAAAAGGTTACAATGTTTATCTGCTTTATCAGTGTTCAATGTAGTAAATTAATAGACAGCACTCATGTGTTTAGTGTTATAAAGAATTTAGAAAAGATATGCTAATTGTGCATTGCACACAACCAATATTTCACTCCAGAGAGAGACATTGTGTATGTACTGGCTGTGATATAGAATAAACTAAAAAGGTCAGGTATGTTCCCTGTACTGACTGTATCTGGTAGATCATATAAAGAGAAACCTTTTGTTCATAATTTTAAATTTGCACATATGTGTACATGACAGTAAATAGCAATTAGTAGAACTTATTATACAGTGGGGGAAATAAGTATTTGATCCCTTGCTGATTTTGTAAGTTTGCCCACTGACAAAGACATGAGCAGCCCATAATTGAAGGGTAGGTTATTGGTAACAGTGAGAGATAGCACATCACAAATTAAATCCGGAAAATCACATTGTGGAAAGTATATGAATTTATTTGCATTCTGCAGAGGGAAATAAGTATTTAATCCCTCTGGCAAACAAGACCTAATACTTGGTGGCAAAACCCTTGTTGGCAAGCACAGCGGTCAGACGTCTTCTGTAGTTGATGATGAGGTTTGCACACATGTCAGGAGGAATTTTGGTCCACTCCTCTTTGCAGATCATCTCTAAATCATTAAGAGTTCTGGGCTGTCGCTTGGCAACTCGCAGCTTCAGCTCCCTCCATAAGTTTTCAATGGGATTAAGGTCTGGTGACTGGCTAGGCCACTCCATGACCCTAATGTGCTTCTTCCTGAGCCACTCCTTTGTTGCCTTGGCTGTATGTTTTGGGTCATTGTCGTGCTGGAAGACCCAGCCATGACCCATTTTTAAGGCCCTGGCGGAGGGAAGGAGGTTGTCACTCAGAATTGTACGGTACATGGCCCCATCCATTCTCCCATTGATGCGGTGAAGTAGTCCTGTGCCCTTAGCAGAGAAACACCCCCAAAACATAACATTTCCACCTCCATGCTTGACAGTGGGGACGGTGTTCTTTGGGTCATAGGCAGCATTTCTCTTCCTCCAAACACGGCGAGTTGAGTTCATGCCAAAGAGCTCAATTTTTGTCTCATCTGACCACAGCACCTTCTCCCAATCACTCTCGGCATCATCCAGGTGTTCACTGGCAAACTTCAGACGGGCCGTCACATGTGCCTTCCGGAGCAGGGGGACCTTGCGGGCACTGCAGGATTGCAATCCGTTAGTCGTAATGTGTTACCAATGGTTTTCGTGGTGACAGTGGTCCCAGCTGCCTTGAGATCATTGACAAGTTCCCCCCTTGTAGTTGTAGGCTGATTTCTAACCTTCCTCATGATCAAGGATACCCCACGAGGTGAGATTTTGCGTGGAGCCCCAGATCTTTGTCGATTGACAGTCATTTTGTACTTCTTCCATTTTCTTACTATGGCACCAACAGTTGTCTCCTTCTCGCCCAGCGTCTTACTGATGGTTTTGTAGCCCATTCCAGCCTTTTGCAGGTGTATGATCTTGTCCCTGACATCCTTAGACACCTCCTTGCTCTTGGCCATTTTGTAGAGGTTAGAGTCTGACTGATTCACTGAGTCTGTGGACAGGTGTCTTTCAAACAGGTGACCATTGCCGACAGCTGTCTGTCATGCAGGTAACGAGTTGATTTGGAGCATCTACCTGGTCTGTAGGGGCCAGATCTCTTACTGGTTGGTGGGGGATCAAATACTTATTTCCCTCTGCAGAATGCAAATAAATTCATATACTTTCCACAATGTGATTTTCCGGATTTAATTTGTGATGTGCTATCTCTCACTGTTACCAATAACCTACCCTTCAATTATGGGCTGCTCATGTCTTTGTCAGTGGGCAAACTTACAAAATCAGCAAGGGATCAAATACTTATTTCCCCCACTGTATGTGAGCCATAGCTTGAATAATAGTGAACATGTTTTTCTTTTCTATAGCTTGTCTGCCCGTGAGAATGGTTTGGAAAGGGACATGGCACAATTTGAACTAATGGAATGGCTGTTAGTAGGGAGGGTCTAGGAAGGTCTGTTTATAGTTTCTTGGGTACCCCATAACATAAAACAAACATATAAACATGGAGACCACATGACAAACAAACAAAGAGCTCTATTAGGCCTTTAGGTCTCTGATCGTCCATTCCAGATCCAGGATTGAGCTTAACCTGCAAATAAAGCACAAGAACACAAAAGCAGTGTACGCGGAATCCAACCTGGATTCCCAAAGCAGTTTCATTCATTTAGAAGTACTTCTTATGCGCAAAATAAGCAAAAATTAGCAAAAATTATACATGGTATTACTATCTCATAAGTAGAACAGGATCACTATCTCATAAGTAGAAAAGGCACCGGTCTGTTTATTTTAAAATGGTATCTGAGATAGCCATGTATATATCAATTCCTAGCACCATAAAAATATTACTATCTCATAAGTAGAAACTCGAACTCTGAAAAAGAAAGAAAAAGGCACTTTAAAAGATCACATGGCTCTCCACGGTTCTGGTAGGGAGTCTCTCTCTTGCTTCACAGTTCCTTCTCAGGATCTTAGATCACAGCATGCAAGCTTGGATATAGCTAGGCTTTATTTTCTTAGGCTTTAGTTTCTTCTACAAAAACAAGCATCTCTTATTAGTTCAAATTAAAGCACAGTATTCAGTTTCAGTTCCAGTGGGAGTCACTTGTTAGAAAGAGACAATTTAAAACTTCACAGTATTCAGTTTCAGCTCCAGTGGGACATTTTTAAAACAAACACCTTTTAAATCTTTAGCTCAAGTGGGAGAGACATTTTACAGAGACATTTCTAAACCTTACTTATTGCAGGGAGACATAATTAAATCTTACACATTCAAAAAAAAACAATAGAAGCTACATTTTAAATCAATAACAGTGTTACAAAAGGTTCTTTAATGTCAAAACATTCTACAATTTCAGTCACAATAGAAGCCCACATGGGCGCTGGGGACACCTAGAGGTTATTTGGAAAACCAATCAGGTGTACTTCTTTAGCTGAGATATGTGTACCCATTTTGTCTTTCCCTGTGGAAAGCTGATCTGATATACCACTGGGGATATACGGTTGGATACTGTATAAGAGCCATTCCAACCTGCAGAGAGGGCATGGTCCCGTTTTCCCTTAAAGAGCTTACAATACATTACCTGAGAACCTACTTCAAAGAGGGGGCTGATAGCAGAATGTAGACTTTTAGATTGAACTGCTTTCTCAAAAGCTTGAGTGACTCTGGCTTGTAGAGTGGTTTTATCCTCTACTAGTTGTTTGATATAGTGTACAAAAGTAGGGTCTGTCTCATCATCATTTGGATCCTGATTGATATAGTCACTAGAAATTAGGAGTGGCATAGTGTGTCCAAATAGTATCTGATAAGGGGTTACATGTGAATTCAGGCAAGATGTACTGCGTATGGATGCTAGTATCAAAGGCAATTTCTGAGCCCAATCTTTGCCTGTTGAATTTACAACTTTTCTGAGGGCCTCTTTTATGGTCCTGTTTATTCTCTCTACCTGTCCAGAACTCTGTGGGTGATATGGAACATGAAGCTTGTGTTTTATATTTAGGGCTTGTAATAGGACTGTGAAAATCTCACCCACAAATGTTGGTCCACGATCTGAGTCGATGATTTGAGGAGTGCCAAACCTGCAAATTACCTCAGAGAACAGTTTATTAGCAGCGGTCTGTGCAGTATGATTTTTACAAGGAAATGCTTCCACCCAGCCACTAAAAGCATCAACAATAACTAGAAGGTATTTGTATCCCTCTCTGGTCACTGGTAAATTGTCTATGAAATCAATTTGTAACCGGTGCCAGGGTCCTACCCTTCTCTGATGTAAAAGTGGTGTTGGTTTGGTCTGTCCTGCTTTAACTTGTGCACATTATAGGCAGCCCCTACCCAATCCTCTACTTCCTTTCTCATTCCTGGCCATGATGCCATGGCTTTAAGGCGACTGAGGGTTCCTTCTACTCCCTCATGCAGATATGAGTGGGCTAAACAAATCAGCTCTTGTCTAAATATTTGATCTGGTATATGCTCAGAAGTATCTTTACCAGATCTAGTGACTGCAGAAATCTGAGAAGCTAACACATCTACCTGATGGTTAAAAGAGGCTTCCAGGGAATGGTGGGGGTCCTGGTGTGCTTTAACATGACATATCATTAATTTACCTGGATGACACTGTAACCAATTCCCAATCCATTTCCACAATTGTCCTTGCTGCAAGGGCTTGCCATCAGCAGTGCAGAAACCATTGCGAGACTACTGACTCAGCCACCCTAAACAGGCTTGTACTACATAATCACTGTCACTGTATATCATTAAAGGATGCATTATGAGGCACTCATGAGATATATTAGTGTCTATATGTGGACATGTGTGAGTTAATACAGCCTGGACAGCTAATACTTCTGCGTTCTGAGCTGAGGAATGACTATCAGATTTACCTTTTAGGACTTCCTGGTCTACGCTGAGGGCTGCGTACTGAGTATATCGTATACCTTTGTCCCAAAAGGAGGACCCATCCGTAAACCAAATGTTTCTAGGTGGTACTAAAGTCTTAGCCTCCTCTACAGGGGGCGCTGAGGGACATTGCAGAGGAGATTGCTGACTCTCTTGATAAGGACAAGAGTGGTTAGACCCAGTTTCAATCAGTGCATGGGCTAAAAGGCTTGGACTTTTCTGGATTTCAAATTGAACCCTTTTGTTCATTAAAACTAGGGTTCATTGTGCTAGTCTTGTGTTTGAAATGTGTGAGCCAGTAAGGGCACCTGAAATTATATACTCGAGAGGAGTGTGACCTGAGCAAATAGAGATTTGGGCCTCTCCACAGAGATGCTGGAATGTCTGAACTGCCCAAACAGCAGCTAGACATTCTCTTTCACATTCAGTATACCTGCTCTCTACATCAGTCAGTTTACATGATTCATATGCCACAGGGCAAAGTTTTCCCTGTTGATTACGCTGAAGGACCGCAGCTAAAGCAGTCTCAGTTGTGGCTAACTTGATGGTAAAGCTTTTAGCAGGGTCTGGATATATTAGTGCTGGAGCCTGTGCTGCAGCAGTTTTCAATCTAGACAGTGCTCTCTCATGCTCTTCAGTCCATTTCCAGTGACTTTTCTTTTTCAGGAGCCTATACAGGGGGCTTGCAATATCAGAGTACTGATAAATATAGGAGCGGAGGAAGTTGAATCCCCCTAACAGGACTCGCAAGGAATAGACATCGTGGGGAGCTGGTGCTTCCAGCAAGGCATGTACCTTACGGGTATCAGCTTGCCTCCCATCGTTTCCCACTATAGTCCCTAGATACTGAACTGACTGTTGGACCAATTGAGCTTTAACCAGATTCACCTTGAAACCTGTTTCCTGAATTAAAGCAAAGACCCTTTCTGTGCGACTCTGAACTTCCTCTCTGTCAGAACCCACAATCAAAATGTCATCCACATATGAATGAACATATTTCCTATCCTGGACCCCCACCTTTTCTAGCATCTGTGTAACGTGGAGGTGGCCCAAGGTAGGGGAATTATGAAACCCTTGAGGAAGGCAGGTGAATGTGTATTGCTTGTCTATTACAGAAAACCACTTACTCTCTGGGGTGATGGAGCTTAAGATATCTAGTGGAGAGGCAACAATAGGGGCTATAGTTTGTGTACCTTTGTTAATCCTTCGGTAGTCCACTGTGAGGCGCCAGTTTATGCCATCAGCCTTCTTTACAGGCCAAAGAGCTGAGTTAAAGGAAGATTGGGTTTCTCTAATTACTCCCTGTTTCATGAGATCTGATATAACACCCTGAAGTGCAGGGATTGCTTCCCTAGGATAGGGATACTGTTTCTGGGGTGATACAGATTCTCCCTTAACTTTCACAGAGGATTCTATTCTCCCACAGTCAGTGGCACCAGTGGTCCAGAGGTCTGGGAAGAGTTCTTTCCACCTGCTCTGCTCTGTTTCTGGCATCATTCCTGCTATTTTCTGCCACTTTGGTTTGTAATACGGATCAATTTGTTTCTGCCACTCATGGTGAGGGCACTTCCATAGTATCTGATTACATAGGTCCACTACCATGTTATTTTTGTGTAGAAAATCAGAGCCTATTATCACTTCAGTGGATGTGTCAGGGCACTGCACTACTGTAGTATGAAATGTATCATCTCCTATTTTAAATTGTACATCTCCATACTGGTACCCACTTTTGGTGTCTCCTGCAAAGGTGGACAGATTTATTGGCCCTATGGGATATGATCCTGCAGGTACAAAGCTAGTGAGTGTTATGGTGGCACCAGTGTCTACTAATGCCAAAACCTTCCTGTGTCCTTGTCCAACCCACATCAGAGGTCTGCCCCCTGGGTCCCACTGCAGTTTGCAGAGTGGGGTCCACTGGGCATCCCTCCGATCTAGGCCAGATCTCTTATCCTAGGCTTCTAGTGGAGGGGCTGATGGGGCTACCGTGTGTGTTAGTGATAGACAGGTAGCTATAGCTTCTTCCTTTTCAGAGGGGGGCTCTTCCCTGTTTGATGAGAGGACCTGCAGTGCCCGTGCAGTAAGAACATCAGTGGGTTTTTGGTCTCAGTATGTCATGTTCTCACCATGAGTTTTTAAAATGTTAACCGCTTGCCTGCGCGTTTCAGTATCTACATACTGAGGAGCAATTTTTTTTACTTAAAGGTTTACCTTTATGGGAGCTTCGGCCAGAATGCAGCCCAGGCGGTGCATCTGTGTGTTGAGGAGCTGAACATTTAACTGGTGGCTTACTTTTATGAATACTTAAATTAGACTGCAGAACAGGTTGTGCATATATGTGCTGGGATTTTGGATGCTGTGAGGGGGCCTGGGGGGGGCCTGCTCTTGGTATGGAGCTAAATCAGGGTATAGAGCAGGTCCAGCTGCTGCCACTGGGTGTGAGGCATAGGGTTGATACCTTTGTACATTTCTGGCTTTCAGGCACAAATTCCTAGCAGAGGCAGGCTCACCTGCGCCCCACGAGCACAATACTTTAGCAATAGTGGGATGCATGCCCTGACAAATTTCTCTTAGATTCTCATCATCTACGTGCACATCTAGAAGGTCTCCTGGGATCTGCCTTCTGGAATCTCTTCCTTCCACTAGCCCTGTCATAACTAGCAATAGGATTGCTCTCCTTACATAATCTTCAATATTCTCATTTTTGTCCTGCTGGGCATATGCACTTGGGGTCTTGAATGTTCTCCTGAAAGGATACATTCGCAGCCATTGCCAAATTTAGCAAAGAGAAACCCCTTTGTTTTGCCAATTCAATAGCTCCCTCCATCTGTTCTGCAAATTCAGGTTTAATACAGAGACGGATCACTTTAATTAATTCATCTGTATCAATCCTCCCTTCCTGCTCTAATTTCTATAGCACCACACAAGCATGGGGCAACTTACTGGGGTCTATCTTGCCTATCTGTCTGGCTATCACCTCTATATCTGTCTGTGAGAGGGGCTGAGAACTGATTGTTTGGGTGAGTCCTCCCGCTAGCGGTCTAGACTCAGATACTTTTACCACGGCTGAAACAGGCATGGCTGTAGCTCTATTTGGGGGTGCAAATGGGAAGCCTGAGATAGATGATACCTGCACGTGAGAATCCTGTATTTTTTGTCTTACATGGTCAGTGTTATTCTCACCTATAGGGGGCGTCTGCAGTGTTAGCTCTCTGATTAGTTGTTTTAAGCCTGGGACCTGATTTGCCTGCACTTCTAAAGCTGAAATTTGGGTCCTCATTTTATTTTCCTGGGCTGTCAGGTGCTCTATCTGCTGCTTAGAATAATCTAATTGATAATTTAAGCACCTAGTCATTGTGATCAAAAAATCCTTTTCTGTGCCTATCTGCATGCATTCTTTCTCTTTCACAACTTTCTCATTCAATTCTGCATGTTCTTTTAAGGCTTTCTTACACATGGCCCACATTAACCAAACGCACGCAGAAATTCTCTTGCTCCCTGACTTAATTGAATATAAATCACAATATTTTTCAAATTTCCTCTCCATATCAGAGATACTACTAATGTCCTCCACTGTGCTAGGGGTCCATGGATTGGGGCCCGAGGATTCTATGCATCGCTTAAGCAAAGTGGGGTCATGTACCCCTAGAATAGTGTGTTTCTCTGTGTGTATGTCCTCCTCAAAATTAGCTGCAAAATTAGTTTTTATTTTATGCCAGAGTATGGCTAAGATTTTTGTTATAAAGTACATAAATGTAATAAGTGCGTAAGTACCTAGATATTGCCACACTGGCAGGGACGACCAAACATCCATCACGTCCATCCAGCCTAACATCCTGAATACTGAATACCCTGAAAACCTTATCAATTTATCAACTAGGAATTTTAATTAATGAAACCTGATACTCAGTTCTCTATAAAGCGTGTAAAATACAAAAATACAATTTAAAAACACTGTTTCCTTACTGCACAGTATCTCTGCTCATGTTATTCCACCATTTAAAATGTAACAAGAAGTAATTTACACTTGGGGATATTGCTCCAGAGCACTAGCTAATATTTATAAGTTTTAAGATATATATTGAATAATTCTCCACCAGTTGCCCTTTAAGGCAACAAGATTCACAATTGCAATGAATTAAATATTATCTCTGTTGAAATGCAGTATCCTGCGCTTCAAGATTTAAAAGCGTGTACCCAGGACACAAAAGACCATCTATTTAGCTTCAGAAAAGGTTTATTTAATATACAAATCATGTAAATAATATTGCAAGAGGTAGTTCTTTTTTTAAGAGATCTTACAGAGAATCTGTGCTTAAAGTAAGGTAGCAGGTTTAGATATGAATTATTAACTTACAGAAAAGTCTTTGTTGCAAAGCTGAGTGATGAGCACATGGCACATGGTCACAGGAGAGAAGGGTAGAGCTGTAGGTCCCCAGAGCAGCAGATCCCAAGAAGAAGAGCAGCAGGATAGAAGAGATCTGTGTGCGTGGAACAGCTTCTGTCTTTTATACATTGCAAGTTGCAGGAGGATATGATCACATGAACCTCAGCACTTGCTTCCTGGTTTGCACTGGATAATTTGCAAGGCATTATGGTTAATGTAGTCTATTCACATGATCATACATAGTAACATAGTAGATGATGGCAGAAAAAGACCTGCATGGTCCATCCAGTCTGCCCAACAAGATAAACTCATATGTGCTACATTATAAGTCTTTCCTTTCTGCAGATGTCCTGGCGTGTTCTTGTCTGATAGCTGATGGGAGGGGGCAGGTATACATCTGATGACAGGCAAATGTTTTGTTTATGGTTTTCCTCTGAGTCCTTTGTCTTCAGTACCTGGATTTACATTTTTCCAGACCCTCTGTCTGCAGTTGTGTTTAATTTCTGCAGAAGTCTTGATGAGCCTTCAAGTATCCACCTAGTCATACTTTTGTTATCAGTCCTTGTTAGGTGGGAGGAGAAGGAAGCTATATCTCTGTGAAGCCAGTACCTTTTGTCTCTGTTAAGTGTTTGTAATTGACTAGCCCTGCTATCAGAAGTTCCCAGGAAAAGGGGGGGGAAGAGAGACTTGACATGAAAGCCAGTTTCCCTGTTGCAGTTTCAATTAGTCTTTTAAAAACTGTATTTTTATATTGATATATATCTGATTCAGCATAATCAATAATTATGCTATATATATTTCAATAATCCTGACAATTAAACTCATATCATGTTACAGTGGTAGCGCTCAAATGTAAAGGATAGTGCAATGTGTGCAATAATAAAGATAAGTTGTGCTGCGCTACACAAATTTAGCCAGCAGAGTGCATCCACAAGCTTTGGGAATTCAGTGTACACCCAGCTTGCTTCCAGGCTCTCAATTCAGCCTGAGTTGTGGAAGCCTGGAGAGCTTCATAGAGCACAGACCTGTCCAAATTATGGGGTTTGGGAGTGTCAACAGACATAATCACTTCTTCAGTACCATCAACAACGTGATTGGAGACAGGCTCGGTAACTTCTTTAGCTAAATCATCTGCCATTTGATTATCATTGATTTCAAAAGAAAACACAGTTTCCTGATGTGCTTTAATCCATTTAATGGCTGTACATAACTTTTTCTTATGGCGCTCTTGCAACGCCTCAAACACTTTATTCCACAAAGTAATGTGGCTCAAAGGGTGACCAGTAGAGGAAATCATACTCCTTTGATTCCATTTTTGAATATGTGAATGTAATGAGGAAAACACATAATCTGAGTCTGTGACAATCGATACATCCTCTTCCAGCGCTTTAAACTGCAAAACATATAATACAGCAGCCAATTCTGTGGTTTGAGCAGTGTAAGTATCGGGAAGTCTGTACTGTACAATGTCAATGGGTATCTCATCAGGAGTGTAATGCACAGTTGCAAAACCTACATTGCCACTTTGGAAACCAGACTGGTCCCTTTTGCAAAATTTCAAAATGAATGCGTAAAGAAGCAGGCAATAAAGGTAACTGAGCAGTGCACTGGTGAGGAAATAAATCACGCTTGTCAGTAACAGTACCAGTGGAGCTAAGTATTGTAATTCTGCTGAAGTGAGGGACTATCAGTAAAACCTTGTGGTAACCGTGTCCATTGATAAGTTACATTGTCAAACTGGAAAGCTGTCAAGGGTCTGCTGTCTGGGTGAAGTGGAATACTAAAAAAAGCATTAGACAAATCAATAGTAGAATGATAAGTTTGTAATGTGACACTCTGCAACAGTGGAGTAGGGTTTTCAACATTGGGAAAAATATGTTTAACTACAGCATTTAGTTCATGCAAATCCTGCACCATTCTCCACTGTCCTGGCTTCTTCTTCTGAACAGGAAACAAAGGAGTGTTGTACGGTGAATGACACACTTCTATTATGCCCTGAGTCAGCAGTTGCTGAATCTGCTCTTTCACTCCTTGGATTACATCTGGCTTTAAGGGATACTGCCCTATTTCAGGTCCTGTACATTTAGGCAGTAATTCAATACTGTGAGCTTTTGTTTTAACCTCTCCATATGGTGAGCCTGGGGAAGCCCATAAGTAATTTGGTAGCTTTTGTAACGCCTGTGATATCTGTTGTTCAGCAAGGGTTATAACAGCAAATATCAAAGAGCTATTCTTTGGCTCTGGGATATCAAAATTAATTTGAAATTTAAATTGTGTTAGTAGATCTCTCCCTAACAAATGTACTGGACACAAAGGAGCATACAGCAAGGGAGCTATTATTTCTTGACCTGCAAAATGAATCTGCATTGCTTCTAACATAGGAGTGTCAGTCGGTACACCATTAAAGCCCAAGGTGGTAATATTCTCAGTGGACAATTTCAACTATTTTAATAATTTCGCTGGGGCATTACAGTGCCAACAGCGGATATTATGCCAGCAAGATGGACTAGGTTGTCCATCAGTGCCACGCCCTAGAAAGCCCCGCTGTTGCTGTCGCCCTTGAAAATTACCACGGAAATTCCTTCTATTATTTCCCCGTCCCCTACTATTTATGTACAGCGTGTGGGGGACATGGTGTGGACCATTATCAAATTCAGAACAAAATGGATAATTCCAGCAATCTGGATCACCATGTGGATCGGTATGTAAAGGTGAATTGGGTTTAGATTTTTGGTCTTCAATTTGCTTTATTTGCAGGGACATTAAGTGAGTCTGCAACTTCTGCATTTCCTTATTTTGTTTTTGGGTATTTGTCAAAAAGGTTCTACAATGGTGTAAAATGTGTTCTTTTATTTCTGGCCATAGCTTCTGAGAAATTCCTACAGTATTATCAAGTCCCTCCTTGATCTTAGAAGGTAAAGTTTCCTTAAACAAATGGTAAAATATTGGGATACTATTTGGAGCATCAAAACGCTCTTCTGTCTCTTCTCTGTATAGCTGTTGTAATTTAAGCATGTATTTTTCAATAGGTTCAGTGGGTTCCCAGTGTTGGGAAGTAAGGACAGAGAAGTCCTTGCGAGTGGGAAAGCTAGTACGTATGGCATTAAACAGGGATCTCTTAATAAGAGAAAATTCAGAGCCATCGTAATTATCTTCAGTAGCCGCATTACCGTAACCGGCGGCTGTAAAAAGATCATGAGCTTGGGGTATGCGCGCTAACAATGCCTTAATATCGCCTACTGCGAGTGTTTTTCCCATAGTTAGCTCTTCAAATCTACGTATCCATTTATTTCCCGCATCAAACAAATCAGATAATTGCTGAGCTAAACTATTAAGTTCAACATCAGAGTATGGAATGTACTCTGTATGTGGGACACCTCCAGAAGATTTATTAAACAGAGGTAAAACTTTAGTTGGTGGTGCAGAGGGTTTTATACAAGGAAATTTGTTCTCATATTTTTCCCAAATAGTAAGACACTCAGTCATATAAATTTGAACCCTGGGACCCCAGCCGGGATCTGGGTGAGAACAAATTAGGTCTCGAGCAACCTTAAGTTTGTCAGTTTGTACTGAACCCTCATGAGGATATCTATCTGATTCTGGCCAAAGTGATTCAGACCAAACTGCAAGGTTGTCAGCCCAGGACTGAACAAAATACCAAGAATTTTCTTGTTGGGCTACATATTCATTTGGTGTGGTAGGGGCAGAAGCGCAAAACATGGCAGAGGAAGCTGGGTGTTTCAGTATCCTGTAAGGGACAGAACTACCACCTATGATATCCTTGTTTTTAAAGGCATTACAGAGACATGAGGTTTCGCCTTGCACGATCTGATTATCTGTGATAGCATCATGTTTAAAACAGCATGACCTAGTACGCTTGGCTATGGGGCTCTCATCTGCCTCCCTGGATGGGGGACAGGCATTATTTGAAGTTCGAGACATTTTAAGATCAGCTAGTGTTCTCTCCATACGTTCAAGACCCTCCGTAAAAGTATCAGCAGGGCCGTGTAATGAGGAAGGTTTTAATGAATCTCCTACTGGACCTGCCACTTTAAAACTGACTTTAGGAGCAGAATCGTCTGGTACTGGGGTGAGATCGACGATTCCTTTAATTTGGACTGTGACAGGTGTAGAGTCACGAAATATAGTATGAGATGAGATGGGATCCCTGAACCTTATAAGTTCATGCGGGGAACCATCGTTATTTAAAATATCAGTATCGTGCATGTTAAGGTCAGTTTTTAGTTCAGCTAATGTATTAGACATACACTCGAGGTTTCTAGTGAGAATATTCTTAGGGGTTAAGCATTGAGAATCATGAATTTGGGGAACCTCTAGGTCTGCAGCATTAGCTGAGAGTGGTGTAATATCGACCGTGCCTTTAATTTGGACAGTAGTGGGACAGGGTAAAAAATCTGCAGAAGATTGTAAATCTTGAGTCAAATCAGAATTTTTCAATTCCTGTGGTAATTCAGGATGTAATTTTTTTTATAACCTATAGCCGTGCCACAAGGTAATAATTTAGCAGCTCCTGTGGTTTCTAAACCTGTGGGTGCACCGTAAGGTGGGGGTTCCACAGGGGCTGTGGGTGGAGGAGGAAATTTGGTAGAGTCAGGCAGGGATTTAGACTTTAACTGTGTATCCCCAACTAGAATCCATTTATTTATAGCTTGTAAATGTTTAGTGTGATTTTTACCCGTTTTGTGTCATTATATTTAATTGTGGGGGGGGCAACAAAGATCAGTCTGTTTCTTACTCCATTTATACCATTTATTACAAAGTTTAGTAAGATTCTCTTTTTCTAAGGGAAAATACTTAACAACTACCTCCAAAGGTGTAAGCATTCTTATATGTACAATTTTCTTTATATTATTCAAAGAAAGTTAATACTTACCACTGTGCATGCAAACCTGCACTGGTGATGTCCCAGAAATCCCACAGCTGAATTCGGATAAACTTCTTTCTAAACTAAACACGTGTCAAAGAATCCTGCAGCTTGAATCTAGACACAATCTCCTGCTTGTGGAGTCCTGCTGTCCGGCGTCCCGGGCAACTTGACTCCGCCTTTTCACAGTCGGAGGGCACCAAATGTTTTTAATTAGAAGGCTGCTCTATCCCTTCCCAATTAGCATGAACCAGCCATTCTCAACTGGGAGGGGTAACAGCAGTGGCGTAGCAAGGGCAGGGTGGTGGGGGCGGTCCGCCCCGGGTGTCAACGAGTGGGAGGGTGCATCCGTCCACCCCCCCGGTGCAGCGCCTCCCCCCCCCGACACGGTCCCCACCTGTCTACGAGCTCCATCCATCTGCAGCGCTGCTGTAAAAATCGGTTCGTCGGCCCTTCCCTCACTCACTCTGTCCCGCCCTCTGACGTAACTTCCTATTTCCTCAAGGGCGGGACAGAGTGAGGGAAGGGCCGACGAAGCGATTTTTACAGCAGCGCTGCAGATGGATGGAGCTTGTAGACAGGTGGGAACCGTGTCAGGGTGGCGCTATGCCGGTGGGGGGGGGGGTCCACGCCGGTGGGGGGGTGTTGTGTTGGTCTGCACCCGGGGGGGTGCAGCGGCGATCCACCCCTGGTGGCAGCCGCCCCCGCTACGCCACTGGGTAACAGAAACCAATGCTAAGTAAACAGGATATGAGAAAGCATATTCTTTATTTGCTTACCAATTACAAATACATTTCTCATGAGATAATTAAACAGTAACATAACTGGATGGCATTCTGTTTGCTTCTCCAAAATATTCTTCTGAGAGGATAGTTTATATACCTGTTTCATACAATATTTCCTTCTTCTGCAAGTCTGTCTTTCTCAGAGCTTATCTGATTTCCAAAGTCTGGCAACATTCTTTTACTGTTTACACTAGTCTGCTTTCCCAGGCCTGTTTGTAGGGGTACCATAAATTCCAGAGATCATAAATCCCAAAGTCATGCAAGCTCTGTCAATTTGGTAAATTCCAGAGTTGTACAGACTTTATCAATCTCTAACCTTTTAACCCATTCCATAATGCATAACTTGTGCTCATAATTTCTTCAGCATATAGATAGCTGGGTGGCTGTTGGACGTGAGGATCGCCTGGTGACTTGCCCGACTGGTGTGAAGGTGGCGGACCTCACGCGTCACCTAGATAGGATTTTAGATAGTGCTGGGGAGGAGCCGGCTGTCTTGGTACATGTGGGTACCAATGATATAGGAAAATGTGGGAGAGAGGTTCTGGAAGCCAAATTTAGACTCTTAGGTAGAAAGCTCAAATCCAGAACCTCTAGGGTAGCATTTTCTGAAATGCTACCCGTTCCACGCGCAAGGCCCAAGAAACAGGCAGAGCTCTGGAGTCTCAATGCATGGATGAGACGATGGTGCAGAGAGGAGGGTTTTAGATTTGTTAGGAACTGGGCTATAGGTAAAAAGTGGGATGTTTACCACGGAAATACAAATCCTGGAGACAATATCATAAAAACCTCTTTATTGATAAAGATGAACGTAAAGTCTCTAAGTGATGTATACACAGATTATGCATATGTGGGATGTTATAATATCACCAAAAAATTACACAAAATGGTCGTGTAAATAAATAAATAATTGTAAGAGGGACTAATTATAGGAAGGACTAAACATTCAAAACATGTAAAAATAGATCATACTATCTTAAAATACATGCATATATGAAGGACAATAGATAAAATATCCATGAGGCATTATATGGAAACCTATATATACTAAAGCATATCATAAAAGCAGCATCATACAAATACGTGCACAGCTTATGTTGAAACAAGGAAGACATACAGAAGTAAAACATGCTGTCTTCAAAATGCAAATATAAAAGACTTTGGTCACTTAGAGACTTTACGTTCATATTATTTATTATCATTATTTTTATTGTTGTATTTTATTATATGTTGACCTCTTATTGTATATTTATTACTTATTTAAATGTTTTATTTGATTATTTGATTCTGTATATGTATTTGTTTGAAAGATTTATTTGATTTATGTTTTTATAGACTCCTGATGCAGGCCTGTAGGCCGAAACACAACAGTTGTGTCGAGTCTTTTCTTCAATAAAGAGGTTTTTATGATATTGTCTCCAGGATTTGTATTTCCGTGGTCAAACATCCCACTTTTTACCTATATCTGTGTTTTCCCGTGGGGCATTCGAGTTCTCCGCTTGATTGCGGATTTTTTTTAGGAACTGGGCAACATTCTGGGGAAGGGGGAGCCTATTCTGAAAGGATGGGCTCCACCTTAACCAGGGTGGGACCAGGCTGCTGGCATCGGCATTTAAAAAGGAGATAGAGCAGCTTTTAAACTAGAAATTGGGGGGGGGGGGGAGGCCGACAGTTGCTTAAAAGCGCATGGTTCGGGATAAGGTATCTTTCAAAGATATCACCAAAACAGGGAAGATAGAGTATCCTGATAGTGAGGTTGCAAAAGAGACCGTAGTAGATCAGGTGTCCTTAAATAAAAACAAAAAACAGACAAAAGATTGCAAATTAATACTGTCAAGTACTGAGCATGAAGTAAATAGGAACAACAAACATAGTTTGAAGTGTCTGTATGCAAATTCCAGCAGCCTAAGAAATAAGATGGGAGAGTTAGAATATATTGAACTAAATGAAAAATTAGATACAATAGGCATCTCTGAGACCTGGTGGAAGGAGGATAACCAGTGGGACATTGTCATACCGGGGTACAAATTATATCGTAGTGATAGGGTGGATCGAATTGGTGGAGGGGTAGCATTGTATATTAATGAGAGCCTTGAATCAAATAGATTGAAAATTCTGCAGGAAACAAAACACTTCTTGGAATCACTATGGATTGAAATTCCATATGTAAAGGGGAAAAGGATAGTGATAGGAGTGTACTACTGTCCACCTGGCCAGGATGAACAGACGGATGCAAAAATGTTAAAGGAAATTAGGGACACAAACAAACTGGGCAACACAATAATAATGGGTGATTTCAATTACCCCGATATTGACTGGGTAAATGTAACATCGGGGCACGCTAGGGAGGTAAAATTCCTTGATGAAATCAAGGACTGCTTTATGGAGAAGCTGGTACAGGAGCCGACGAGAGAAGGAAAAATTGTAGACCTAGTCCTTAGTGGAGCGCATGATCTGGTGCGGGAGGTAATGGTACGGGCTGCTTGATAACAGTGATCATAATATGATTGGATTTGATATTAGCTTTGAAGTAAGTATACATAGGAAATCAAATACGTTAGCGTTTAACTTTAAAAAAGAGACTATGATAAAATGAGAACGGTGAAAAAAAAACTTAGAGGAGCGGCTGCGAGGGTCAAAAATTTACATCAGGTGTGGATGCTGTTCAAAAACACCATCCTGGAAGCCCAGGCCAAACATATTCCACGTATTAAAAAAGGAGGACAGAACACCAAACGACAGCTGGCATGGTTAAAAAGTGAGGTGAAAGAAGCTATTAGAGCTAAAAGAAAATCCTTCAGAAAATGGAAGAAGGAACCAACTGAAAATAATAAGAAACAGCATAAGGAATGTCAAGTCAAATGCAAAGCGCTGATAAGGTAGGCTAAGAGGGACTTCGAAAAAAAGATTGCTTTGCAGGCCAAAACACATAGTAAAAATTTTTTTAGGTATATTAAAAGCAGGAAGCCGGCAAAAGAATCGGTTGGACCTCTAGATGACCGAGGAGTAAAAGGGGCAATCAGGGAAGACAAAGCCATAGCGGACAGATTAAATTAATTCTTTGCTTCGGTCTTCACCGAGGAAGATTTGGGTGGCATACCGGTGCCAGAAATGGTATTCGAAGCTGACGAGTCGGAGAAACTTAATGAATTCTCTGTAAACCTGGAGGATGTAATGGGGTAGTTCTACAAACTGAAGAGTAGCAAATCTCCTGGACCGGATGGTATTCATCCCAGAGTACTGATAGAATTGAAAAATGAACTTGCGGATTTATTATTAGTAATATGTAATTTATCCTTAAAATCGAGTGTGGTACCGGAAGATTGGAGGGTGGTGTCTGGTTCTCGAGGCAGAACCGGAATTTGTGAGCCCTTGGACCACTGCCGAGGAGCGGCAGAGGCAGGCAAGACCACCCTGGAACCGGATACAAGGAAGAGCAGGACTGAAACTCCGGACTGGAGTAGCAACTGAGGTGGGCAAACTGGAACAGGCAGAACTGGAACAGCTTCACTTGCGCTTGACCACCGTTCCTCAGGAGTTGAGCACCTGAGTGCAGGTGGCCAGCAGGACTTGCAGGACAGGGCAGGAACTGAAAGCCCAGAGGACCCCCCTCTGGGTCTAGGATACACGTGGGAGGCTTGGCTAGGCACTAGACTAGGACTGAAGGCTGCCACGCTGCCACTAGGCAAGAACACAAGACAGACTAAGCGAACAGGGGAAACACAAAGTCTAGGCGGAAGCAGGGGCTTGGATATACATACAAGCTTGGCAGAAGCAGAGGTTAGGAGGTACATACAAGCTTGACAGAAGCAGGATTCAGGATATGCAGACAAGCTTGGCAGAAACGGGGTTCAAGATATACAGGCAAGCTTGGCAGAAACAGGGTTCAGGATATACAAGTAAGCTTGGCAGAAGCAGGGTTCAGGATAAACACACAAGCTGGGCAGAAACAGGGTACAGGATATACACAGGAGCTGGGCAGAAGCAGGATTCAGGATATACACACAAGCTGGGCAGAAGCAAGGCTCAGGATATGCACACAAGCTGGGCAGAAGCAGGGTTCAGGATATACATACAAGCTAGGTAGAAGCAGGACTCAGGATAAAGACATAAACTGGTCAGAAGCTGAAGCTTCAGTAGCTCTACACACAGAGTGAAGCACCAGAAGGATTAGCAGTCCACAGATACAACAAGCAGAAGGGCAAAAGCCCAGAACAGGAAGGGCAAGAGCCCAAAGCAAGGCTATGTAGCAGCGCAACAGTACACTGACTAACCTGACGACCTTTTGGCAATGCAAAGGCCCTGAATACCAGTACAACACTTCCTTATAAAGGTTCTCACTAATGATATCACCTACAGCAGGACAGAAGCAGGGAACACACTGACACCAAAGAGAGGCTTGGAACACATAGGAAGTGAGCATACAGGAATGACAGACAGGAGCCATCTTGGAAGCTGGAACAGAACAGGCGGAAGCCATCTTATACGCTGGCCAGGCAGGAGCCATCTTGGAAGCTGGCCAGGCAGGAGCCATCCCAGAAGCTGCACTTCGGGGGATCAGGTGAGCAAAAGAGGAGTCACAACCATGGACGTGACAGGTGGCCAATGTAACCCCGATTTTTTAAAAAGGTTCCAGAGGAGATCCGGAAAATTATAGACCGGTGAGTCTGACGTTGGTGCCTGGCAAAATGGTAGAGACTATTATTAAGAATAAAATTACAGAGCATATTCAAAAGCATGGATTAATGAGACAAAGTCAACATGGATTTAGTGAAGGGAAATCTTGCCTCACCAATCTACTACATTTCTTTGAAGGGGTGAACAAACATGTGGATAAAGGGGAGCCGGTTGATATTGTGTATCTGGATTTTCAGAAGGCGTTTGACAAAGTACCTCATGAAAGACTCCAGAGGAAATTGGAGAGTCATGGGATAGGAGGTAGTGTTCTATTGTGGATTAAAAACTGGTTAAAAGATAGAAAACAGAGAGTAGGGCTAAATGGCCAGTATTCTCAATGGAGAAAGCTAGTTAGTGGGGTTCTCCAGGGGTCTGTGCTGGGACCTCTGCTTTTTAACATATTTATAAATGACCTAGAGATGGGAGTAACTAGTGAGGTAATAAAATTTGCCAATGACACAAAGTTATTCAAAGTTGTTAAATCGCGGGAGGATTGTGAAAAATTACAAGAGGACCATACGAGACTGGGCGTCTAAACGGCAGATGATGTTTAATGTGAGCAAGTGCAAAGTGATGCACGTGGGAAAGAGGAACCCGAATTATAGCTACATCATGCAAGGTTCCACATTAGGAGTCACGGACCAAGAAAGGGATCTAGGTGTCGTCGTTGATGATACGTTGAAACCTTCTGCTCAGTGTGCTGCTGCAGCTAAGAAAGCAAATAGAATATTAGGTATTATTAGGAAAGGAATGGAAAACAAAAATGAGGATGTAATAATGCCTTTGTATTGCACCATGGTGCGACTGCACCTCAAATATTGTGTTCAATTCTGGTCGCCGTATCTCAAAAAAGATATAGTGGAATTAGAAAAGGTGCAGAGAAGGGTGATGAAAATGATAAAGGGGATGGGACGACTTCCCTATGAGGAAAGGCTAAAGCTGCTAGGGCTCTTCATAAGTACATAAGTACATAAGTAGTGCCATACTGGGAAAGACCAAAGGTCCATCTAGCCCAGCATCCTGTCACCGACAGTGGCCAATCCAGGTCAAGGGCACCTGGCACGCTCCCCAAACGTAAAAACATTCCAGACAAGTTATACCTAAAAATGCGGAATTTTTCCAAGTCCATTTAATAGCGGTCTATGGACTTGTCCTTTAGGAATCTATCTAACCCCTTTTTAAACTCCGTCAAGCTAACCGCCCGTACCACGTTCTCCGGCAACTAATTCCAGAGTCTAATTACACGTTGGGTGAAGAAAAATTTTCTCCGATTCG
The DNA here is from genome assembly GCF_901765095.1 of Microcaecilia unicolor. Classification (NCBI taxonomy): domain Eukaryota; kingdom Metazoa; phylum Chordata; class Amphibia; order Gymnophiona; family Siphonopidae; genus Microcaecilia; species Microcaecilia unicolor. The sequence goes on along the minus strand of NC_044041.1, from coordinate 141,406,191 downwards.
TTTTAAATTTACCACACTGTAGCTTCAACTCATGCCCTCTAGTCCTAGTATTTTTTGATAGCGTGAACAGTCGCTTCACATCCACCCGATCCATTCCACTCATTATTTTATACACTTCTATCATATCTCCCCTCAGCCGTCTCTTCTCCAAGCTGAAAAGCCCTAGCCTTCTCAGCCTCTCTTCATAGGAAAGTCGTCCCATCCCCACTATCATTTTCGTCGCCCTTCGCTGTACCTTTTCCAATTCTACTATATCTTTTTTGAGATACGGAGACCAGTACTGAACACAATACTCCAGGTGCGGTCGCACCATGGAGCGATACAACGGCATTATAACATCCGCACACCTGGACTCCATACCCTTCCTAATAACACCCAACATTCTATTCGCTTTCCTAGCCGCAGCAGCACACTGAGCAGAAGGTTTCAGCGTATCATCGACGACGACACCCAGATCCCTTTCTTGATCCGTAACTCCTAACGCGGAACCTTGCAAGACGTAGCTATAATTCGGGTTCCTCTTACCCACATGCATCACTTTGCACTTGTCAACATTGAACTTCATCTGCCACTTGCACGCCCATTCTCCCAGTCTCGCAAGGTCCTCCTGTAATCGTTCACATTCCTCCTGCGACTTGACGACCCTGAATAATTTTGTGTCATCGGCGAATTTAATTACCTCACTAGTTATTCCCATCTCTAGGTCATTTATAAATACATTAAAAAGCAACGGACCCAGCACAGACCCCTGCGGGACCCCACTAACTACCCTCCTCCACTGAGAATACTGGCCACGCAATCCTACTCTCTGCTTCCTATCTTTCAACCAGTTCTTAATCCATAATAATACCCTACCTCCGATTCCATGACTCTGCAATTTCTTCAGGAGTCTTTCGTGCGGCACTTTGTCAAACGCCTTCTGAAAATCCAGATATACAATATCAACCGGCTCCCCATTGTCCACATGTTTGCTTACCCCCTCAGCTTGAAGAAAAGGTGGCTGACGGGAGATATGATAGAGGTCTATAAAATAATGAGTGGAATGGAACAGGTAGATGTGAAGCGTTTGTTTATGATATCCAAAAATACTAGGGGGCATGCGATGAAGCTACAATGTAAAATTTACAACAAATCGGAGAAAATCTTTCTTCACTCAACGTGTAATTAAACTCTGGAATTCATTACCAGAGAATGTGGTAAAGGCAGTTAGCTTAGCGGAGTTTAAAAAAGGTTTGGATGGCTTGCTAAAGAAAAAGTACATAGACCATTATTAAATGGACTTGGGGAAAATCCACTATTTCTGGGATAAGCAGTATAGAATGTTTTGTACTTTTTTGGGAACTTGCCAGGTATTTGTGACCTGGATCGGCCACTGTTGGAAACAGGATGCTGGGCTTGATGGACCTTTGGTCTTTCCCAGTACTCCAGCCTGTTCCAGTCCTGCTCGTCTTCAGCCTCATCTGCTCCTGCCTTCGATCCTACTGTTCCAGTCCTGCTTGTCTTCAGCCTCATCTGCTCCAGCCTTCGATCCTACTGTTCCAGTCCTGCTTGTCTTCAGCCTCATCTGCTCCAGCCTTCGATCCTACTATTCCAGCCTGTTCCAGTCCTTCGGTCCTTCTCCTCCAGCCTGTTCCAGTCCTGCTTGTCTTCAGCCTCATCTGCTCCAGCCTTCGATCCTACTTTTCCAGCCTGTTCCAGTCCTGCTCGTCTTCAGCCTCATCTGCTCCAGCCTGCAGTCCTACTGTTCCAGCCTGTTCCAGTCCTGCTCGTCTTCAGCCTTATCTGCTCCAGCCTTTTGGTCCTACTGTTCAAGTCCTACTCGTCTTCAGCCTCATCTGCTCCAGCCTTTGGTCAGCCTCCGGTCCTACTGTTCCAGTCCTGCTCGTCTCCAGCCTCATCTGCACCTGAAAATTCAATTACTATTCCTGCCTAGCACCTGAAAGTACCCACATACTTTTTATGGCCCCTATACATATTTTCTTCATAGCCCTGTCCCTCCCCAATCTTTTCCCTCACCCCTTACCACTGTCCAATACAGGAACTCACTGCCCATCCATTGATTTCATCACCTCACCTTCTCTTTTACCCCCTTCCTCCTTCTCAGCTTTTAATCTTCATCTCTTTCTTCCCTCCATTGTGCCTTCCCCATTCTACCTAAGTACCTCTCGCCTTTGACGCCTTCGTGGTCACATCTCTCCTACTCTCCTCTCTCTTACTCTCAGCTGGTGATATCAATCCCAATCCTGGTCCTCCTCTTCTGCCTTCTTCCTACCTATGCAGACCATATCGTAACGTCTCTAATCTCATCTCTATTCCTCTTCTTCCCCTTTCCTCCTTACCCTTCTCTTGCGCCCTATGGAATGCCCGCTCCATCTGCAATAAACTTCCCTACATTCATGACCTCGTCATTTCTCGTTCCCTCCATCTACTGGCCTTAACTGAAACCTAGCTCTCCCCTGATGACTCTTACTTCTGTCGCGGCCCTTTGCCATGGTGGCTATCTTTTTTCTCATACCCCTCGCACTACCGGCCGTGGTGGTGGTGTAGGATTGCTGCTGTCTCGCTCCTGCAAATTTCAACCTCTTCTTCCACCCCAATCGCACTGCTTTATATCCTTTGAAGTCCATTTCATCTGCCTTTTCACTCCTCTGCCTCTCCGACTAGCTGTCATTTATCGACCCCCTGATAAATCTCTTTCATCCTTTCTCACTGACTTTGACGCCTGGCTTTCCTTCTTCCATGAACCTACATCCCCCTCCATCATCCTTGGTGACTTCAACATCCAGGCTGATGACTCCTCTGACTCTTATGCTTCCAAATTCCTTGCCTTAACATCCTCATTCAATCTTCAATTATGCTCCTCTGCACCCACTCGTGAAAAATAAAAAAGGTGGGAGTACAAGCCAGGATATCCAAAGAATAGGACCAAATATATGGTTAAAATCAGTATTTAATAATTTTCCAAACAAATAATAATAAAACAATCACTCGTTAAAAGTGACTCGACACAATGTTGTGTTTCGGCCGGATAGGCCTACATCAGGAGTCTATAAATGCAAAAAAATAAATAAACACATTAATGGGTAAACAAATTATGCATAAAAATAATATACAGCAAATAATATACTGAAAGAGGAACATATATAAAATGTCAAAAAGATCAAAATAATCACCATATAGATGCAAATAATAAGATAATAATAAAATTCTATCAACATGAAAAGAAGTAAGAAAATTACAAACAAAAAGCAAATTTCAATATAAATACATGGGTATAAAGGACTTCTGAAACATTTTTCCATACATGGGGATAAAGGGCGTGCAAAAAGAACTAACCTTGTGATCAAGGTGAACAATGTGTTAAACACATCAACTGATGTAATAAAGGAATCTCAAACCACGAATAAAAGATTCCAAATATAAAAGGTCTGCAGATAAGACCTTAAAAATGGTCTGTGGAAGGCAGAGAAAAATAGTACATATAAGTACATATGCAATTGAAAGCATGGATAACAATCACATGTGCAGATGAAAGCATTGTATACATGAACCACAATCACAAAGGAAATATATGTCTGGCCGTTTAGTAGCGCTAATCAATTAAACACAATGCGCATTTGGCAGTGTCAGTTGGTGCTTAAAAACAATACGCCCTAGAAATCCCTGTGTAGCCATTCTGCAGCCATTCACTATTTTGATGGTGAATGTATTACAAAATTTATATTACAGAATTTGTGTAGATTTATGTATTGTTTTGATATCACTGTGTTTTCTAGTGGCATTGCATTTCACATTCACCCATGTTTTGGTTGATATTTTAAGCACCAACTGACACTGCCAAATGCGCATTGTGTTTAATTGATTAGCACTACTAAATGGCCAGACATGCAGAAGTGATCTAGGACAGCAGTGATGTCTATTGGTACCTTGTGAGTTCTTTTGTATTTTCAGATAGTAACATAGTAGATAACGGCAGAGAAAGACCTGTATGGTCCATCCTGTCTGCCCAACAAGGTAAATTCATATGTGCTGCTTTATATATATATATTTTTTTATTACATTTGTACCCCACGCTTTCCCACTCATGGCAGGCTCAATGCGGCTTACATGGGGCAATGGAGGGTTAAGTGACTTGCCCAGAGTCACAAGGAGCTGCCTGTGCCTGAAGTAGGAATTGAACTCAGTTCCTCTGTTCCCCAGGACCAAAGTCCACCACCCTAACCACTAGGCCACTCCTCCACATATATATGTATACCTGACCTTGATTTGTATCTGCCATTTTCAGGGCACAGACCGTAGAAGTCTGCCCAGCACTAGACCCGCCTCCCAACCACTAGCCCTGCCTTCCAACCACTGGTGCTGTCACCCAATCTCTGCTTCTGAGGATCCATTCCTTCTGAACAGGATTCCTTTATGTTTATCCCACGCATGTTTGAATTCCATAACGTTTTCATCTCCACCACCTCCAATGGGAGGGCATTCCAAGTATCCACCACTCTCTGCGTGAAAAAAATACTTCCTGACATTTTTCTGGAGTCTGCCCTCCTTCAACGTCCTCTAGTTCTACCGCCTCAAATGTGCATAGACTACACACTCACACATTCACCCAAGAAAGAGGATACAATAGATACCTTTAATATGATGCCAGCAGAATAATCAGCTCACACAGTTTCTGGTTACAGGTAGAAAGTAGTTTTGGCAATCTCTAGCCTCCTGTGGACGGGGAGGGGGCGTGAAGGGTCAGGCATGCAAAGACTTGCGACTATATCTGCACAGTAACACAGATGGAATATCAGGGCAAAAAGCCAAGGAAAAGAAAAAAGCTCTAAAGAACTTTCCTCTAAAAAATACCAGTGTGAATGAGTCATGTGACACTATTTACGGGAGCAGTCGCTGATAGCTCCGTTCTGTGTACCTCCCGTAAATCCCGTCTTTAATCCCCCAAGGAGAGCAGTCATTTTGGGCAGACTGAGCACTGAAGTCTTTGCAAAGGCTCATAACGTTGGATTTTGAGCTTGCAGACCGCAATGGCATCCAAAGTGCTGCGCAAAGACAAAGAGAAAGGCAAGGCGCTGGAGGACAAGATGGCGGCCCCGGCCAGCCCGCTGAACTCAACGGTTGGGTCAGCGTGGGCGGCCGAGATAGTGGGCGAAGTGACAAATGCGATAGAGGTAATATTGGACACGAAGCTGCACGGACTGGACTCTAAACTGGAGGGGTTACAAAGTAATATAGCACAGCTGAGCCAAGACCTCGTGTCTTTTCAACAGCGTACTGGGGTCTTAGAGGACCAGGTGGTGGTGGTCGAGAAAAACTACTCTAAACTCCTGTTGAGCAGCAGCGGCCGGTACAAAAAGAAAAAAACGGAAAAAAATTACAACCTGAAAAACACGGCTCCATAGACAGCCATCTGGCATTGGCTGTCGTCTCTGCAGCCGGTCCTCCTCTCCCCTCTGACGTCGCTGTGCTCCTCCGGGGTCTTCCTCCAGGGGCAGTGACGTGTAGGGGAGAGGAGGAGCGGTTGCAGAGAAGACAGCCAATGCCAGATGGCTGTCTACGGAGCCGTGTTTTTCAGGAGAAGCAGCAGTGGCCGGACAGGGTTACTATTGGGGGTTGCGGGTGGCAAGGGGATTGATGTGCCCGGGGGGGGGGGGGGTAGGGTCTTGGGTGATGTGCTGGGGGGGGGTTGGTGATGCGCCGAGGGGGGGAGTGGAGGGTCGCTGGACATGGGTGGCTGGAGGGGGAGAAAGAGGGGGGAGGGGCTTGGGTGATGCGCTGGGGGGAGGGGCTTGGGTGATGCGCTGGGGGGAGGGGCTTTGGTGATGCGCTGAGGGGGGTAGGGACTTGGGTGATGCGCCGAGGGGGGGCACTGACAGCTGATTCCTAGGCAGGGGGAGGAGTAGGGAAACACGCTTCACGTGTTTCCCTACTCCTCCCCCTGCCTGGGTCGCTGTTTGCTATTGGATTCTCTCAGCAGTGTCATTGTGACATCACTGATCTACGGACGGAAGCTCACCACCTCCAAGGGATCCACGGTCCCAGGCAGCTTCAGAACGTTGGCGGTGAGAATTATTATATAGGATTTTGACTCTCATTTGGTGGGTGTGTTGCTCGGATGACCGCGGCAATGCAGGGCATTGAGCTGCTGCCTGCCTTTCATTTAGTTGAAAGTTCTAGTAATGGGCTTTGTGGTTTTGTGTGCAGAAGTGAAATTGAGTGTGAGTTGCTGTGACAGATTGACGGGTGAATGTGATAGGTGTGAGTTGAATGTTTGGGGTCCGATCCTCTGGGAGAATGGTGATCAGTTTGGATCCAATCGGGTGCAAAATGGGGGGGCTGGGATGGGGGTTGTTTGTGGATAACGAATGGTAAGATCTTCTTTTGGAACATAAGTTATCATCTATAAAAGGGTGGATGTTAATTGTTTCCTTTGATATGGGTTAGTAGATTTGCGGTGGGTGGTAATTGATGCTTGGGTAAGAGACAGGGAATGGGGTGTCATATGAGTGGAAGAGCGAGCTCACCTTGGTTGGGATATTTTGGAGGGGAATTTGACGTTTCATAGGCATTGCTTTAACTGCCTTTAGATGTGACATGAAGCTGTCACTGTTGTAATTTACATGTTCTGTTTATTTGATGATATGCTTTTTTGGTTCTGCTTGTACTGGTGGGTTTACATGTGGGGAGGAATTTGGTTAATTATAGATGTGACCCCAGGGGGGCAGTTGGGGCACAGCTTCTGTTTCTCAGTGGGGGTCAATATTTGAAAGTACATAACATTTGGCGGGAATTGGGGGGGGGCGTTATACGTGACTAGTTCCATTGGAACTGTGAGTTGGGGGAACATGGAGGGAGGAGGGGAGAGGAGGGAGGGGATGCAGGGGGAGGGGTAGAGAGTTCATTGGGGAGGATAGCTTACAGGGAATTTTGGGTAATAATAGGGTATGGATGAATGGTTTCACACAAACTGCATTGGAGGGTATGCCTAGGCACCACGGGGGGATAGTTGGGGGAGGCTATAGGCTGCAGTGGTCTCTTCCGGTGGATAAACAATTTTTGTGGCAGATAGGATGCCATCATATTCCTTGAGATGGTTCAAATAGTCACATGGAATGTTGGAGGTATCAATTTGCCTATAAAGTGTTCTAAAATATTGAAATATCTGCAAAGGATTCATGCGGATGTGGCCTTTTTACAAGAAACCCACCTGTCGGACACAGAGCATGACAAGTTGGCAAAATGGTGGGTGGGGGAGTGTATCGCCGCACCTGCTAAGGGTAAAAAAGGGGGAGTGGCCATCTTATTTAGGAAAGGCCTGGCGATGCAGCTAGGTAATGTAATTAAAGATCCAGAGGGCCATTTTATTTTTTGTAAGGCACTGGTGGCCAAGCAACGTCATGTTAGGCAGTATCTATGCTCCTAATCAATTTGATGCCAAATTTTATAAGAAACTACTAGCCCATCTTGTAAAAGAAAACTCAACCCCATTGATTTTGGGAGGGGATTTCAATATGGTGTGGGACCCATATCTTGATAAATCTTGCGTTTATCCTACATCAAGCAGCTGGTCGCCAAGAGGCCTGCCAGATTTGTGCTCATTATTGGATCTCTTGGACGTGTGGCGGGTCTTGCATCCTCAAGATAGAGACTTTACCCATCTCTCGAGGGCTTATAATACCCAATCCAGAATAGATTACTTGTTGATGTCACGATCGCTTTTAGGGAGTATAGGGGAGGCTCGGATAGGACTGTATGCAATTTCTGACCATGCGGAGGTTTGGGTGACCTGGAACCCGATTGGTTTGGGAGCGAAGGTCAGATCATTGTCCTTCCCGAGTTACCTTGTCAGAGACGTCGGTTTTCGGGAGCGCTTGACAGCTACTTGGACTGAGTACAAACTGTTCAACGAGTATTCGGCCACTAGTGCTACATCATTCTGGGAGGCGGCTAAGGCAGTTTTGAGAGGTGAAATGATTAGTTATGTGAGCCACTTTAAAAGGGCAAGAGACAACGAAATGTTGAGATTGGAGGCTCAGGTGAGAACTTTATGTAAGAGATTTGGGGAGACTCCAAGTATTCGCTTGAGAAAAGAGCTCCTATCAACACAAGTGGCCCTTAACTCGCTAATCCACGAGCGAGAGGTGAAGTCGCAATCTTATTATAGATTCCAATTGTATAAATATGGACATAAGGGAGGGAAGATGCTAGCTCATTTGATAGCTCGGAAACAGGCCTCATGGGTTGTGGTGGCTTTGAGAGATTGTAAGGGAAAACTATGTCACTCTGATTCTGAGATTCAAGATATCTTCAAAAGTTTTTACCAGCAGCTATACAAGGGGGAGAAATGTGCAGACCTTTCGGGGCATCTTTATCAGTCAGTCGGGGAAGGCACCTGGACCAGATGGGCTCCGGGTGGAATTTTACAAAAATGATGGGCGATGCTCTGATTCCGCCACTGGCGGAGGCATTTAATGTCGAAAAGGGATTGCTCCCTAGTCAGTTGAATTTGGTTCAAATCATTCTGATTCCCAAAGCAAAGCGGGATATCACCTTACCAGCGTCATATCGCCCAATCTCGCTATTGAACTGTGAGGTGAAGCTTTTTGCAAAGATCTTGGCCAATAGAATGAGTCGGGTGCTGCCGAAGATTGTCCATGAGGCGCAGGTGGGTTTTGTCCGGGGTCGCTCCATGTCAAAGAATCTTAGAAAGATTTTGCTATCATTAGAGAGGACTGGGATGGAGGTTGAGCCAGCTCTGATGATAAGCTTTGACGCGGAGAAGGCCTTTGACCATGTTAGTTGGGATTTCTTGTTTACGGTCTTGGAGGTGTACGGATTTGATGGCTGGTTCTTAGGGGCGGTTAAGGTGCTTTATACTTCACCAAGGGCGAGAATTATGGTGAATGATTGTTGCTCGGACAATTTCGATATTGGAAGGGGCACAAGACAGGGATGCCCTTTGTCACCGCTACTTTTTGCCTTGTATTTGGACCCGCTGATACGAGACATTTACTTGCAGCCAGCTATTCATGAGGTGACCCTGGGTAAGGTCAATTTTAAATTAGCGGCGTTTGCGGGCGATCTTTTTGTGGTGCCTATGAAGCTGGTAGATTCCCTATTAGCTCTGTTGGAGGTATTTAAGGAATTTGGAGACTACTCTGGCTTTAGGCTAAACTTGGAGAAGTCAGAGGCGTTGGCTACTGACCCAGAGAGTTGTCTGACTTGGCCAGGAACATTCCCGCTGCAAATGGTTCCTTTCGGTATTTGGGAATCCTGCTGACGCCGAAGGACCTTTACATGATTAACACCAGTCGACTGTTAGCACAGACCAAGCAACAATTGGAGAATTGAGATACATTGCAGCTATCTTTGAGTGGACATATAGGTCTTGTTCGTATGGTGATCCTCCCCCGATGGCTTTATGTTCTGCAAACTCTTCCATTGTACTTGTTGAATAAAGATCTGAGACGCTTTTACCAGTTGGTAATGCGATTCTGTTGGGCCAAAAGGAAGGCAAAAATGAAATATCGATTGTTGTGGGGGGGCTGGGCACATTGGGGCCTGGGGCTACCTAACTTACAACTATATAATGTGGCCTGTATACTAAGAGTCTACTTATTACACCCCACTAGAACTAGAGGAGGCGTTCTTTGCTCCTTATCGCCTGCTCTCACTGTTACAAGTAGACAGAGCTTTGCTTCCTGGTTGCTTCCGAAGTAGTCTGCTGTTGAAGCCTTTGAGAGAGGCCTGGCAATTCTTGGGGAAATGTTTGAAGGTAGATCTGAGTGTCACCGAATTATTGACAATAAGAGGGAACCCCTTGTTCCCGGCTGGTATGGAAAACTCAGTCTTTGTGCACTGGGAGGAGCACAGATTAGATTGTTTGGATGCAGTTAAAGGGACGGATGGGAAGATAAGATCCCTGGAGCAGCTGTTGGGTGTGGGTAGTACTCAGTGGGGAGATACTTTTGCTCACTGTCAATTGAAACATTTTATTAAGTCATTAGATGAAGAGCTGTTGTGTCAGAAGCTGGGCGCCAAGTTAAAAAAATTTTTTTTAGGAGATTTCAGACACTGACCCATCCGTTTCTACCATATATAAGGCATTATGGAATATTGGGATAACAAAGGATTTTAGGCAGCTTAAGACCCATTGGGAGAGCGATTTGGGTGTCGATTTGTCCTCGTGGGATGTTCTTCGACACTTGAAGGGTATACCGAAGTTGGTTAGTGGTGCCCACTACCGGGAATGTGCGTTCCGCGTAATTCATAGAGCTTACTTCACTCAAGTCCAATTAGCAAAGTTCGGAGGGATACAAACGTCTCTCTGTCAAAGTTGTAAACGAGCAGACAATACATTTTGTCACGCGTTTTGGAATTGTGAAATGGTGCAGGGTTTCTGGGGTAGAGCTGGGAATTATTTGTCCATTTTGTTGACCCGGGAGGTAGCGGGAACCCCAGTTCAGTTGCTATTGGACATGCCTGGCTTCTTTAGGGGGAACTCAGCGGAGGACACATTGCTATTTTGCAAGTTATGCTTGCTAGCCAGGAAATGCATATTGTAGTATTGGACATCAGATGCTGCACCAGAATTCTGGCATTGGCGTAATCTTGTGCACCAGTTGATGATGTGAGAGGCGAGAGAGTCTAGGAGTTCCCAAAAACACAAAAACTATTTTCTGAAAGTATGGGGGGTCTATATAGACACACTATCTGCTAGAGGCAAAAGTCTGGTACTTAACGTATTGTGATACTGTGGTGGAGTGAGGTGTAGATTCACCCGTTGGTGCGATAGGAGCTATCCTTGGGTGGGGGGGAGGGGAGTTGGTTGAGGGAGGGGGTTAGGGGGAGGATAGGGGGGAATGGGTAGGGGAGTGGTAATAGGAATAAGGGGAATTGGGAAGAGAGGTGGGGGGTGATTCATAGGGATGGTAGGGGAGAACGAAAAGTTGAGAATGGTTGTATACGGGCACTTAGTTATGACTGCTGTATACTGGATTTCATTATTGCATTATATGAGGTTGTAATTAATGTGAAATTCTCAATAAAAATGTTTGAAACTAAAAAATACCAGTGCATAGTGAAGTTATCCTCTTGCTCTGCCCAGCCCAAAACAGGGCAGAACCTGGACAGGGCAACCAATCAAATATGTACATTTGCACAGAGCCTGTCCAGGATAAAATGCACATACACAAAAAAAGGAATGTTTCTCTCCTTCAGTAACTAACTGATAAGGGCAGAGGGAGGGGGGTGAAGGTCTCTGGCTGGGGCAGAGGGATTCAGAGACAAAGCAGTGTAAACATGGGCATGCCAGATAACAAAAACAGATGTGAGAGCAAAGGTATAGCCTTGGATACCTAGGCCAAGATTTATTTTATTTATTTATTGCACTTGTATCCCACATTATCCCACCTATTTGCAGTCTCAATGTGGCTTAAATAATTTTGTTATGATATTATCATTACAAGATATTAGGTACAATTAGTAAAGTATTGAAATTGGGTAAGGGAAGAAAGAAGGAAGTGTTTAGAAGGAAGTGTTCAGATGGCTTAGTGAAGCTCTTGGTTCTCTTTGTAGGCTTGTTGAAAAAATATGTCTTCAGAGATTTGCGAAAGTTATTTATTTCGTCAATTGATTTCAGGTCTTTGGGTAGTGCGTTCTATATCTGCATACTCATGTAGGAGAAGGTGGTGGCATGCATCAGCTTGTATTTTAGTCCTTTACAACTGGGGAAGTGCAAGTTGAGAAATTTGCGGGATGTTCTTAAGGCGTTTCTAGGAGGTAATTCCACGAGGTTTAGCATGTATATTGGGGCATCTGCATGAATGATTTTGTGTACCATTGTACAGATCTTGAACGCAATGCGTTCCTTAAGTGGGAGCCAGTGGAGTTTTTCTCTTAGGGGTTTTGCACTTTCATATTTAGTTTTGCCAAATATGAGTCTGGCGGCAGTGTTCTGGGCTGTTTGGAGTTTTTTGATGGTCTGTTCTTTGCAGCCAGCATACAGTGCGTTGCAGTAGTCCACATGGCTTATTACCATTGACTGTACCAGGGTGCGGAAGATGTGTCTCGGGAAGAAAGGTTTTACTCTTTTGAGTTTCCACATGGTGTAGAACATTCTTTTCGTTGTGTTCTTCGCTTGGGTATCGAGAGTGAGGTTTCGGTCAATAGTAACCCCAAGGATTTTCAAGTTTTGTGATACAGGAAGAGAACAGTGTGGTGTGATTATGGTGGAGAAGTTTTTTGTGTTATGTTGAGAGGTGAGTACAAGACATTGTGTTTTTTCTGCATTAAGTTTTAGTTGAAATGCATCCGCCCAGGTGTGCATGATTTGGAGGCTTTGGTTGATTTCGTTGGTGATTTCATTTAGATCATGTTTGAACGGGATAGAGAATGTGACATCATCAGCATATATGTAGGGATTGAGGTTTTGCTTGGCTAAAAGTTTGGCTAAAGGTATCATCATTAGGTTGAACAAGGTTGGTGAGAGGGGGGATCCTTGGGGGACTCCGCATTCAGGTGTCCATGGAGGTGATCTTTTTGCGTTTGTTGTTACTTGGTATGATCTTGTTGTCAGGAATCCTTTGAACCATTTGAGGACTGTGCCTCCTACTCTGAAGTATTCTAGTTTATGTAATAGTATTCTATGATTGACCATGTCAAAGGCACTGGACATGTCGAATTGTAGGAGGAGTATGTTGTCACCCGTTGCAATTGCTTGTTTGAATGAGTTCATTGCGGACACCAGAACAGGTTCAGTACTGTGATTTGACCGGAATCCTGATTGAGAGTCAAGCAGAATTGAGTGTTTATTTAGGTATTCGGTAAGTTGTTTCGTCACTACTCCTTCCATGAGTTTGGTTATGAGCGGAATGGATGCCACTGGGCGGTAATTGGTTAGGTCCAGTGTGTTTTTCTTGGCATCTTTTGGTAACGGTGTGAGTAGGATATTTCCTTTATTCGAGGGAAAGAGCCCATTTTGAAGCCTGTGATTTATGTGGTTCGTGAGGTCTGTTTTGAATTGTTTGGGTGCAGATCTTAGTAGACTAGTAGGGCAAATATCTAGTTTGCATTGCGATTTGGCGTATTTTCCGAGCCAGTGAGAGATTTCATCTGTTGAGAGGGTGTCAAAGTTGGTCCATGATCGATCTGCTGGGTGTTCCCCGGGTTTTGGGTCTAGACTTTCAAGGATGTCTGTGTAATCCATTGTATTGGTAGGTATCATGAGTCGGAGCTTTACTATTTTTTCATTGAAGTAGTTTGTGAGATTGGTTGCTGATGGGGTGTCTGTGTTATTGGAGGTAACCGTTGTGGTGTTTAGGAGCTTGTTTACAAGTGAGAAGAGTTTGTGTGTATCCTTGTAATTTGGTCCTATTTTGCTTTTATAATACGTCCTTTTAGTTTGTCGGATCGTATATTTGTATTTTCTTTGTAATTGTTTCCAGTTTTTGAGTGTGTGTTCGTCTTTTTTCTTGCTCCATGCTCTTTCCAATCTTCTGACCTGTGTTTTTAGTTCTTTCAATTCTTCGTTAAACCATGGTATTGAGTTTTTTCTGTGCGAGGTTCTGGTTTACAATGGTGCTATGTCTAGTACTGTTCTGCATCTGTTATCCCATTCTTGGAGAAATTGGGGTGAGTCTGTAGGTGTTGTCCATTTGTCATTGTAGATTTGTTGCCAGAATATTAGTGGGTCTATTTTACCTCTCGTTGTATAGGTTTTTGTATCTTTTTTGTTCTCCAGTAGAGGGAAATGTTAGCACTGTAGTGATCGGACCATGGTTTGGCTGTCCATTTTATGTCTATTAGTGTGAGATTTGGTTCTGGTGAGAATTTGTGGGTAATGATGTCTAGCGTATGTCCTTTATTGTGGGTGGGTTGTATGTTCGGCCAGTGGAACTCCCAAAGTTGGAGGAAGTCCTTGCATTCACGTACATTACTTGAGTTAGTATCTTCCAGGTGAAGATTGATATCTCATGCTATGAGAAGGTTCTGGGTTGAAACACAAGTATTCAATATAAAATCCAAAAAGTGTGTCTGTGCATCTTGCCAATTGCCCGGGGGCCTGTAGAATAGGATTAGGTTTAGGTGGTCACATAGGTTAGGGTGGTTGATTCTGACTGAGGCTATTTCGAGTTGGGGAAGAATAGATTCTGCTATTGTTGTAACTGTGAATTGAGATTTATAGATTATCGCTATGCCTCCTCCTCTTTTGCCTTTTCTTGTCCAGTGGATGATTTTGTATCCTGGTGGGCAAAGCTCTAAGATTATTGAGTCTTTAGAGTCATGGATCCAAGTTTCGCTAATAAGTAGGAAGTCGAGGTGGTCATCTGTAATCCAGTCAATTAGTGTCGTGGTTTTGTTAACTGCTGATCTAGCATTGATGTATCCTATTTGTATTTGTCGGTGGTGTTCAGTTGGGTGTGAGGTAATGATAATTTTTATCAGTTGTCTATCTTCTTGGTGTGTGGGTTTGTTGTATCCTTTCATTCCTTCCTGTTGATGGTGACCGTGATTAATAGGTTTTTCGTGCCATTGTTTAATTTTTTGGGTAGGCATGTGTGTAGGTTGTGTGGATGGTTTGTGAATTGTGGGGGTAGTGTTGTCTGTATTAGTGGTTGTGAGTGTGCGATAGGCTAAGGAAAGACAGTAGGTAATTAGGAATAGTTTGCTGGAGTTCATGTCAGTGTTAGTTTGTATGTTAGTGTGTGTGTTTAGAGTGTTAGAGGATTTGGTTAGAAGTCAATACTGCTCTAAAGTTACAGCAGTACTAGTCAAGTGAAACCTTTAAATCTTTGAAGGGAGCATTTAAAGGAAGATTTTCAGCAAGCTACAACTTTGTTAAACAAGTACAGCGTTTGAAGCATTTAAAGGAAGTACATCAAAGATAAAGATAGTCTTCACTCTGCAGTGTTGCTGTCGCGTTCTCGAGGGCCTTTGCATTCTGTCAGGTCCTCGAGGCAGAACTGGGAATCGTGAGCCCTTGGACCCCTGCCGAGGAGCGGCAGAGGCAGGCAAGACCACCCTGGAACTGGACATACGGAAGGACAGGACTGGAACTCTGGATTGGAAGTAGGCAACTGGAACCGGCAGAACAGGAACCGCTTCACCTGCACTTAGCCACCGTTCCGCTAGAGTTGAGCTCCAGCGTGCGGGTGGCCGGCAGGGCTTGCAGGACAAGGCTGGAACTGGAGATCCAGAGGACCCACCCTGGGTCTAGGAAACACGAGGAAGCAATATTAAATACTAGACTGCACTGAGCGCTGCACGCAGCCGCTAAGCCAGAAACACAAGACAGACTCTGAAAACAAGATGTACAAGAGCTTAGCAGGAGCAAGGACTAGGGCAACATGCAAGCTAGGCAGAAGGGGGTTCAGGGAATACCCACAGGGTAAACCAACTAGCTAGGTAGAGGCAGGATACAGGATAATCATCCCAGAAATACATACTAGCTAGACAGAGACAGGATTCAGGATATACACTCAGGATATACGTTAGCTAGGCAGAACGGGAAACCGGATAACACTAGCTAGGCAGAAACAAGATTCAGGATATACACTCAGGATATACAAGCAGGGTTCAGGATATACACTCAGGATATACGTTAGCTAGGCAGAGCGGGAAAACCGGATAACACTAGCTAGGCAGAAACAGGATTCAGGATGTACACTCAGGATATACAAGCAGGGTTCAGGATATACACTCAGGATATACGTTAGCTAGGCAGAGCGGGAAATCGGATAACACTAGCTAGGCAGAAACAGGATTCAGGATAGACACTCAGGATATACGCTAGCTAGGCAGAGCGGGAAACCGGATAACACTAGCTAAGCAGAAACAGGCTTCAGGATAGACACTCAGGATATATGCTAGCTAGGCATAGCGGAAAACTGGATAACACTAGCTAAGCAGAAACAGGCTTAAGGGTTGACACACAAGCTGGGCAAAGCAGGGCTCAGGGTAAACATAGAAGCTGGGCAAAGCAGGGCTCAGGGTTAACATAAAGGCTGGGCAAAGTAGGGCTCAGGGTAAAGACAGCAAACCAGGAATAACAGGCCAAGGGTCTTGGGCTGAAGCTACAGCAGCTCCACACACAGCCAGAGAAATAACCCCAGGCTGTAGCTGAGTATCTCCAAACCCAGGCTGAGAACAAACAAAGCTGGAGGCTACAAACACTGAGGAAAGCACTAGAAAGATTAGCAGTCCCCAGACACACAAACAGAGAGGCAGAGCCCACCCAGAAGGACTAGCAGTCCACAGGTACAGAAAGCAGATGGGTAGGAACCCAGAGACAGGCGCAACAGAACTCTCACTAACCTGCTGACCTTTAGGCATGACACCATGCAAAGGCCCTGACTGCAAGCACAGCACTTCCTTATGAAGGCTCTCACTGATTAGTCACCAGCAGCAGGACAGAAGCAGGAAGTACACTGACCCCAAAGAGAGTGTCACGTACTCAAAACTGGAAACTGGGTTTGTGAGCCCTTGGGCCACTGCTGAGGGGCAGCAGCGGCAGGCAAAACCACCCCATACCAGAAGCAAGGCAGAACAAACGTACCGGCAAGTCCAGGCAAGGTCTCTTAGGCGGGCAGCAAGAATAGTCCAATAACAATCCAGGTCTAGGCAGGCGGCAAGCAGAGGAATAGTCCAATAACAATCCGGGTCTAGGCAGGCGGCAGGCAGAGGAATAGTCCAATAACAATCCAGGTCTAGGCAGTCGGCAGGCAGAGGAATAATCCAGGAGACAAAGCAGAGTCAAAGCCAGAATCAGGAAATCCGACTAGGCAGAAGTGCAGCACAGCACCAACAAACCAGGGACCTTAGACGCAATGCAAAGGCAACTGACTGCAGTCTCTAGGTGATTAATAAAGCCCATCCACACCTGAGGTGCAGGTGCAGCAACTCTGAGTAACTATGGAGGCTGTTCCCACAGGAGATCTCTAAGAACCAAATAAGGGCTTCCTTCCTGTCCTCGTTACTCCAAGATGGCTTCCTATGATATGATCTATCCAAGATGGCTGTACCCCTTGAGCTATCCAAGATGGCTACGACACTTGAGCCATCCAAGATGGCTGCCACCATTGATCCAACCCAGATGACGGCGGCCAGAGACAGGAAACCGAAACAGATCTTCCCAAATATAGAACTACTCCAGAAAGGATAGGCAGAAGCCAGCTCAGAAGCTGACCCCCAGAAATCAGGTAGAGGCTGTGAGGGGTCACGACCACAGACGTGACAGAGAGGCTTGACACACATAGGAAGTGAGCCCACAGGAAAGACAAGCAGGAGCCATCTTGGAAGCTGGCATAGAGCCGGTGGCAGCCATCTTAGATGCTGGCTCCCTAGAGAGGCAGAGCCCACACAGGTGAGGTCTAGTGGAGTAATCAGCACACAAAGCTAGAGCCAAAACTAACACAAAGACAGACAGAAGCCAGCAGAGTTGCTGACCCCCAGAAAGAAGGTAAGGTTGAGGGTGGTCACGGCCATAGACGTGACAGTTGCTGAACAGTAAATCATTACTGAATGATTAAAGCATTACTTACTAAAGCATATAAAACATTTGAAGGGAGCGTTTATGGAAGTAGCAGAAAGACAAAGACAATCTTAGCTCTGCAACTCTGTCGGTCAATTGGTCAGCCCTCTCTTCGATATGTGGTGGAAGCTAGGCTTGAGGCAGAAACAGTCGCTCCAGCTGGGTGATCTGCTTTTCCCAATATTCGCGTCGCTACCTTCCTCGCGCCAGTCGCCACATGTCTCCACACTCCAGTAGTGTGAGCTGGTTTCTCCGTTCGTCTGTTTTATTATCTTGCCGTTATCTGTGCCAGTGAGGGTGGCAGCTCAGAGCAGCAGCGCTTGGCGGCGGTCAGTCACAAGGTAGGGCTCAGTGGTTCAGTTGGGAGGGGTGGTGGTCGGCACCTGGTCACTTGCTGAAGTGGGATGAGATGGTGACCCTGTGTGGCGGCTAGGCAATCGGTTCACCTGGTCACTGTCGTGGGCGTTTGCTCTCGACAATCTCAGTGAGTTCCGCAGTTGTGAGAGTGGGCTTCGTCCTGCCCGCCTCGTGGTCACGAGTCGCGGGCTATACTTATCGTTGGCCACGCGGTCGACCCGATCGGTTTGTGTGCTCACTGGGGTGGCCACCCGAAGCCTTCTGATGTGGCTATGGCCTACCCTTGCTCACCTCTGCCATCTATTACCCAGGTTTTCCTCTCCGAGCTAAGGTACAGGAGGCTAGGTCTGTCCTGGACCTTTTCAACTCGGGAGCTTCTCACTGGGGTTCTTGTCCGTCGGCCGTCTCTAAACAACTATTTAGAGGGCAGTCATCCTTTCTGACTGGAGTCAGTCCAGCGATCTGCATCCAGTGCCGTTCGGCTCTCTTGATGCACTAACAAATCGTTAAAGCCCTTCCCTTACTGATTCCCTTAGCGAAACGGTATGGAACGGGTATGCATTAAGGAAAGGGAATGCAAATGAGCTGCTCATTGTAGCTCACTTGCATTCTCTATTCCATCGGTAAACAGTCGGCCAGTCGACAGTTTACCGATGGAATAGACGAGCTGCCCCCCCAGGTCGCCGCCGCTGCTCCCCCTCCCCCTGCATTGAAATGACAGCTTCCCGCAGCCCCTGCCTCCCCGCCATCCTCTGCACCCCCGCCCCTGCCCTCCATCTGCCACTGGCCGGGCCCTGACAGCGCCTCTCACCTCCGTGTGAAGGCTCTGCAGCAAGTAACAGCTGATTGCTTCCCTTCGGACTTCCCTCCTTTCCTCTCTGGCCCGCCCTCATCTGACATAAGTTCTATGCCTCTGGAAAGCCCAATTCACAGCCTATGTGGGCCCAATTAACACTGACAAAAAGCAGGTTTGTTCCATTCCGCATAAAGAAGTGACTCCCATTTTGGTAATGAGGGTCAGAAAACAGTCTAGCCTCTCCTGTCTAGGCCATCTCCAGAAGTAGAAGGAACCAGATCTGCCTTAGCCAATAGGATCATGGTCCTTCTGTCCTATTTGAGTTTCAGCAAAGATTTTGCTGTTAGAGGTATGGGAGGATACACATATAGAAGATCAATCCCCCAACAAAGTCTGGAGCAGTACTTTCTGTTCAGATGAGTGACAGAGATCCACCAAGGATGTGCCCCACTCTCAGAAGATCTTCTGAAGTGCTCCCATGTTGAGTGACCACTTCTGCAGTTGCATCAGCCTGTCTGCCAGACTACTGTTCTTTCTGCCAGGTAGGTGGCTCTCAGCTTCATGTTGTGCTAAGATGCCCAAGTCCACAACTCTAGTGCTTCCTGATACCAGAGGTATGAACCTATACCTCCCTGCTTGTTGATATACCGTATTTTTGTGAACATAACCCATGGGTTATACAAGTTTTTACTTACCGTGAATACTCACTGTGGGTCAAACACGGGTATGGGTTATACAAGCCATTACATTTAAAGGTCACTGCGGAGGCATTCTTTACATAGAAAAAAAAAACTCCTCCCAAAATGATTTAAAAACTTTTATTACATTTTAATAGGTACTTTTGGTAATATACCTTAGAAGGAGGCATTGAACAGATCTATAGCAAAATAACTTCCAGATGGTCATAGTAACATAGTAACATAGTAACATAGTAGATGACGGCAGATAAAGACCTGCATGGTCCATCCAGTCTGCCCATGACAAACTCATATGTGTATACCTTACCTTGAATTTGTACCTGTCCTTTTCAGGGCACAGACCATATAAGTCTGCCCAGCAGTATTTCCCGCCTCCCAGCCACCAGTCCCGCCTCCCATCACCGGCTCTGGTACAGACCGTATAAGTCTGCCCACCCCTATCCTCGCCTCCCAACCACCACCCCCTCTTCCCCTCAACTGCTCCGCCACCCAATTTCAGCTAAGCTTCTGAGGATCTATTCCCTCTGCACAGGATTCCTCTATGCATATCCCACGCATGTTTGAACTCCGTTACCGTTTTCATCTCCACCACCTCCCGCGGGAGGGCATTCCAAGCGTCCACCACCCTCTCCGTGAAAAAAATACTTCCTGACATCTTTCCTGAGTCTGCCCCCCTTCAATCTCATTTCATGTCCTCTCGTTCTACCGCCTTCCCATCTCCGGAAAAGGTGCGTTTGCGGATTAATACCTTTCAAATATTTGAACGTCTGTATCATATCACCCCTGTTCCTCCTTTCCTCCAGGGTGTACATGTTCAGGTCAGCAAGCCTTTCTTTATACGTCTTGGAACGTAAATCCCATACCATCCTCGTAGCTTTTCTTTGCACCGCTTCCATTTTTTTAACATCCTTTGCAAGATACGGCCTCCAAAACTGAACACAATACTCCAGGCGGGGCCTCACCAACGTCTTATACAGGGGCATTAAAACCTCCTTTCTTCTGCTGGTCACTCCTTTCTCTATACAGCCTAGCAATCTTCTAGCTACTGCCACCGCCTTGTCGCACTGTTTCGTCGCCTTCAGGTCCTCAGATACTATCACCCCAAGATCCCTCTCCCCTTCCGTGCCTATCAGACTCTCCCCGCCTAACACATACGTCTCCCTTGGATTTCTCCTCCCCAAGTGCATCACTTTACATTTCTTCGCATTGAATTTTAATTGCCAAACCTTAGACCATTCTTCTAGCTTCTTCAGATCTTTTTTCATGTTTTCCACACCCTCCGGGGTGTCCACTCTGTTGGAAATCTTGGTGTCATCCGCAAAAACAGCATAAAACAGTTCTTATTAAAAGATAGAAGTTTATAATCTCAATACTTCATAGTGTCTTAGCCATTATCTTGTTCATTGCTAGAAGGAAAACCTTCAAACTCTGTGTCATCATCATCGGTGTTGTTGAAATGTTCTGCAGCGAATGCCTACGATTTGTCGTCATTGAATTTGTATTCCTCCTCATCAGTAGAATCATACAAAGTCTGTTTTCCAAGTAAACCTGCTTTTTGAAATCTGTCGATAATCGAATGTGGTTTCAGTGCCTGCCCATTTTTTCTTCCCAGTCATCTGGTAGCTTTTGACTCACTGTTGTTCTAGCTTGAATATATAAGTAATTCTGACACATAAACTTATACACCTAATTCACTCCTCCATAAAAATCAAGGATCTTCACGTTAATGGCTAATGCTTTAGCCTTCTGTTTTATGCGGATGAAGAAAACAACCCTGCAGCAATCTTGCTGCATGTCCCCACTGCTTTAGATTTCCCTCCAAATTGGGCAATTTGGCAGATTTTCCATGCCATGCATAGGAGGCAACTTTTCAAAATGATTGGGGGTGCTGAATTTTTTTTTTAACAGGTGGTGCATTCCCCCTCTCCCTCCTTCCCCTCCCTCTCCCTCCAAGTTCCAGGCACCCCCTCTTCTCCCTCCCTCTCCCTCTGAGTTCCAGGCCCCTCTCTCCTCCGAGTTCCAGAACCCCTCCTTCTCCTCCGAGTGCCAGTCCGACCCCAGCCCGACCTTTTCTCCCACAACAGTCTTCCGCCTGCCCCTCGCCTTCCTGCGTGCCGCCCAGAATTTAAAAGTCATCTTACCTCGGGGTCCCGGTGGCAGCAGTGAAAGGCGAGCAGGCTTGGTGCGTCAGCCTTCCTTTCTCTCTCAGCTCTGCCTCTGGTCCCGCCTTTGTGAAAACAGGAAATAAAGACGTGACCAGAGGCAGAGCTGAGAGAAGGGAAGGCTGAAGCGCCAAGCCTGCTCGCCTTTCACTGCTGCTGCCGGGACCCCGAGGTAAGATGACTTTTAAATTCTGGGTGGCACGCAGGAAGGCGAGGGGCAGGCAGAGGACTGTTGAGGGAGAAGAGGGCGAGCAGGTCGGGCTGGTTGGGAACTTCCATTCTGGTGGGTCAAATATTGGGGGTGCTCGAGCACCCACAGCAGCCATGGAGTCTGTGCCTATGATGCCATGCACACTCTCTATGGTGGATTTCTTTCAGTTTTGTTTCTTAGCTTTGCACCACTCATGGATAGATTTCTCATCAATGGAAAACATACGCCCAGGATTTCCATGTTCTTTCTCATATTCGACTGCTGATAATTTGAAGTCAGCTGCATACAACTTTCTGTTTGGCATTGTAAATGGACAACCGGTAAATTTACAGTAAACCTTTCCTTTATGTCAGCTGGCCTTGCTTTTCCTTTAGCCCACCGTTGTTCGCGTGCCTCGGCCACCCACGTCCACACTCCCGTTCATGCTCATGTTGGCTCAAAGAACTGAGTGTGCATGGGGAGTACAGGGGTGTGTTATTCAAAATCCTTTTTACTTTCTTCTTTTCTGTGGGATATACATGGTGTGGGTTATACCAGTGTGCGGGTTATATACATGAAAATACAGTAGTACATGGCAACCTGGTTGTCCATTTGGATGAGAACAATTTTGTGCATGAGCTGATCTCTGAAAGCCTTTAGAGCATTCCATTTTGCCCATAATTTCAGAAGATTGATATGGAACTTTGTCTCCTGGAAGGACCATTGACCTTAAGTTCCCCACCCCAGATTAGATGCCTCTATCATCAATGTCTTGTAGAGAGGAGGAAATTGGAATGGCCGTCTTTGGGTTAAGTTGGGCCAAATTGTCCCACCATAAGAGATAATCCTGCAGAAGAGCAGTGACATCAACAATATCTGCCAGGTTCCCAGTGGCTATGACTATTGGGAAGCTAGAATCCACTGGTTGGTCTCAAATGGAGATGTGCCATTTGGCCCAACTTCTGTCGAGCCCAGACCTGCTGGCTCTGGTGGGCCTGTAAGAGACCTCCTGTAAAAGCAATTCCTGGTGCTGAGAGCTCAACTTTGATGCTCTTTGCGGGCAACTTGGGAGGGAGTCGTTGTCAATGAAAGGGTATAAACCATAGAGACTATTCTGAGAACCCACTGGTTGAAGGTTACAAGAAGCCACCTTTCCTGGAAAAAAATTCAGCTTCTATCTTACTCTCTTGGAGCTAGTCAGAAGCTCATCCTTTTCTTTGACTGGGGAGTTGGCTGGGGTTTCTGAGCTCTGCTGCCTCAGTTGGGAGTGAGAACTCTCAGCCAACTAGGAAGCCCCTTGGCTTTTGAGAGTAATAGGGCCTCCTGAGACCTTTGCCCGAGTACCTCCTGGAAGAAGAAGTAGCAGGAGTGGGCTTGCAGAGTGACTTGACAATGTCAGTTCTCTTCTTGATGAGGTCAGTGACCTCATCCACCTTGTCACTAAAAAGATTACCACCCATGCAGGGGATGTCCAACTGCTTCTCCTGAGCTACTGATTCTAGGTCTGAGGCAAGCAACCCAATAGCCATACCGGAGGCCCTGGATGCCACATTGAGAGCATCATAGGTTGCCAGTGTCATGTGCTTTCAAACATTCCTACTTATTGGGTACTAACTGACAGAGCTCTACAGTCTGCTCAGGTGATAAAGTGTCTGCAACTTCTACCACACTATTCACTAAGTACTTCAAGTGCATGCTTATGAACAGCTGGTATGAAAGTATGCGAAAGAGCAGCATAGCATTCTGAAACACTTTGCTCCCAAAAGACTCTAAAGTCCTATCATCTCTCTCTTGGAGCACTAAGGAGTGAGTCTTGGAACTTGTAGCTCTTTTGAGAGCAAATTAAATGACCATACATGGTGCAGATGAAAATAGACTGTCTGGTTCCACATGGCAGGTGGGAAGACACACACATGTGAATATTGTGGCCTTCTAAAAACTTCTAGAAGTTGCTGAGAAGTTCTCTGCACCGGGGCTCTGTCGACAACATCACCTATTAGTGAGAATCTATTGTCCTGCTCGTCCTCAGAGAAAGTGTTATCTCCTGGATCCACAACTTGTGTTACATAAGCACTATGAAAAATTGTACAAAATACTATAGAAAAAAAAAAAAGAAACAGAACAAATGGCACAGTTGGAATCTGGGATGAAATAATAAGTGACAAACATCTACCAACAGGGCTATGCTTGAAACAATGTTCCCAAACCATCTTACTGTGACAAAACAGCAACAATACATCACTATAAAACTTTTTTTACAGGCACTATTTGCACTTTAAAAGTCAATATCCACCTAGCACATAAACATATTTGTGGCCAAAATGTTTAAACTGGCATTATAGGAAAGGTTGAACAAAACGTTTAAATTACATAGGGGTCCTTTTACTAAGGTGCGCTGAAAAATGGCGCAGGTTTTCGTCATGCTCCGATCCATTTTTTGGCGCATCTGTAAAAAAGGCCATTTAAAAAATTTTTGTCAAAAATGGACGTGCGGCAAAATCAAAATTGCCGCGCGTCCATTTTGGGTCTGCGTCCTTACTGCCAGTCATTGACCTAGCGGTAAAGTCTGATGTGGTAACCAGGTGGTAATGACCTACATGCATCAAATGCCACTTGGTGCACATCCAATATACGCGTCCAAAAATAAAAATTATTTTTCAGCTGTGCCAAAAATGAAATTACCACAAGAGCCACGCAGTAGCCAAGCAGTAACTCCATTTTGGCAGCATTGGGCATGTGTAGATACTTACGCAGCTTAGTAAAATGGTCCCATAAAAATTTAGGGCCGCTGGAGGTGCAGGACGTCAGAAACAGAAGGAAGCCTTTTGCTAGAAGAGAACCTCGGCTGGCGGGGGTTGGAGTCCCCCGCCAGCAAAGGTAGGCAACGGCGGGTTGGTGGCGGGATGGTGGGGCAAAGTTGGTGGTGATGGCAGGGTCGGTGGCGCCGGGGGGGGGGCTAAAATGTGCTCCCTCACCTCGGGCTCTGGACCACCCTCCCACCGAAGTCTGGCTACGCCCCTGTTTTGTACCCTCAGCTCAGTTAATGTTCTGAGGCTCAGGGCAGTGGCATAGTTAGGTGGGGCACAGGGGGAGCAGTCGCTCCCCTAAACAGCTGTTTAGAAAAAATGGTGCCTATGCACCTCAACCCAATAAATATTTTTTTTCTGCTCCCTCCTGAGTCTTTAATCTTTTCCTATCTCTTCTGCCCACACTCTCCTGTCCGCGAGGTCACTTTTGCTTCCCGAAGCGTTCTCTCTCCGGCACCGGCAATTCACAGTCAGCCTTCTGCCAATGTCGGGGCCTCTTCTCAGGCGCGTCCCACCTCTGCGGAAAACAGGAAGTTGCTTAGAATAGGCGGGACGCGCCTGAGGAGAGGCCCCAACACTGGCAGAAGGCTGACTGTGAATCGCCGGTGCAGGAGGGAGAAGGCTTCAGGGAAGTAAAAAGTGACCATGCAGACGGGAGAGACGGGCAAAAGAGAGGGTGAAACCAATTTGGGTAATCTATTTCCACCCCACCCCCGCGCAGCTGTTGTTACCATTCGGTTCAAAAGAAGCAAACATGATCTGCTGCATACACGTTGTCGTTCTTTTAGTAATCTGCCTTGGGAAGCCTGATGTTAGTTATAAAGATGATAGAATATACTGAAATTAAATGGAAGTAGAATTAAACTCTCCTTTCATTGGGGCACATGGAATCACATCTTCATCTGTGTTGTAGAAGTTTACCTTTTAGATACACAAATGGATTATTGTTTTGAACATGTTTCAGGGGCAAGTGGTTTTTTATAAGTCAAAATAAAATTAAATATTTTGTTTCATGCAGATCTCTTTTGTTTAAACATAAATGGGCTATAAGCCCCTAATGCAGTCCATTTTGTTTTCTTATATTTTGTTCTTATGATGACTTCTACTGTGCCAAAACTGAAAACTCTTATCTCTATCTGGTCGATAATAAAAGGAACACTATCCACCCTAAAAAAGTTGTTTTGTGGCTTTACATGAGGAATTGTGATATTGAATAAGTAAGTGTATTTTTGGGTCCCTAGCCATGCATCCTACGTTTATATAATCCTTTCAATAAATCCAGTTGTTTAACATTAGTGGAACATAGCCACAGAGACATGGCATGGTTGCATTTTTAATATGGTAATACTAGGGCCCAGCTACTACTACTACTACTTAACATTTCTAGAGCGCTACTAGGGTTACGCAGTGCTGTACAAATTAACAATTAAGGACGGTCCCTGCTCGGAAGAGCTTACAATCTAAAGAACGAAATGTCAAGTTGGGGTAGATAAGTATTCCTGAGAAGAGGTGTAGTGATTAGGTGCCGAAGGCGACATTGAAGAGGTGGGCTAAGGAACACGTTATTTTGAGTTAGTCTTCACTGGACCAAACTTGCTTTCCTTGTGCCATCACTATCCAGCAGGATAGGCAGTGTCTTGAAACGTGGAGGATAAAGGATTTTTTTTTTACATTTATATCACACATTATCCCAAGCAAAGTCGGATTCAGTGTGGCTTACATATAACACATGCTAGAGTGTCCCCATAACCAGCCCCTCCAAATTACACACTGATTACGATTTATAACAAATTACTACTCTTCCTATGAAAAGTTATTCTATTATTATACTTCTTCTGTGTGCATCCGTATACTGCACAAATCGACATGTTTGACAATATAAGTGAGATTAAATACAAATGCTACTAATAATAAAGAGTGACAACGTGGATGAAGCAACTCATAAGTTCGCTTTCTTTCTTTTGAGAGTACGGCAATGACAGCTGCGTGGGGAAGGGGAAACAGACGGGACTAATTGGTTTTAACATTTTGACGTCACTTGGTCTCCTGTCTATTAAAACCTCCTTGGAGCTGCCAGAGGATGGACCGTGAGAGCAGGCCAGGGAGATATGTGGCCCTAAGGAGGATGGGGAGCGCTGAAAGAGATGGGGAAGAAGGTTAACATGGGGAGAGAGAAGGATATAGTAAATGCTGGACAAGGAGGGAGAAGGTCACAGAGTCAATACTAGACAGGGAGAGGATAGGGACATTGGAACGCAAAGAGGCAATGCTAGAAAAATAAGAAATGGGGACACAGGGCACTATGGAAAAGGGGGAGAGATAGGGGTTCTACTGAAATGGAGGGGGATAGGGACACCTATGGAACTTTGGAAGGCTAAGTGCTTTGAAAATATGCCTCAAAGAGGGAACTACTGGAAAGGGGAGGAGATAGGGACACAAAGAGGGCACTACTGGAAAGGGGGGAGTAGATAGGGACACAGAGAAGGCACTACTGGAAAGGGAAGGAGGAGATAGGAACACAGAGAAGGCACTACTGAAAAGGGGAGGAGGAGATAGGGGCATAGATGGGCACCACTGGAAGGGGGATATGGGGACAATGGTGAAAAGGGGTGAGATGGGGACAAAGAGATAATGCTGGAAAAGGGGGGAAGATGGTAACAGGGGTAATGCTGGGAAGATGGGGACACAGGACAATGTTAGAAAAAGGGAGAGATGGGGACACCAGGATAGCAGATGCTAGAAAGGGGGAGATGAGGAGACCAGGTAGGCTTGTGCTGAAAAGGGCGGAGATGGGGACACAGAAAGGGCAGATGCTGAACTTGGGGGCAGGATAGGGACAAGGGACACAGAAGGGAGATGCTGGACAGGACAAATAGTGGTGCAGAGGGAAACAGGATGGTGCACTTGGAGACAGATGAAGAGAAGGAAAGGAAGAAGACAAGAGGCGAGAGAATTTGTAAGGCTGACTCATGGAACATGGAAAAAAAAGACTGGGACCAGCCAAATTCCCAGACAACAAAGGTAGAAAAAAATTATTGTTATTTAATACTTTGTAAGGACTGAGATGTACCTGCTTTGTAAACTGTACATTTTTTCTATTTTTATTTTGCAAAGTACAGGATAAAATGCATTCCTGTCTCTTTTTTTACCAGTATTGCACTGTGTAGAATCTGGCTTCCTTGGGAGGGGGGGGGGGGGGGTGTCTCTATTTCAATTTTTGTTGTTGTTGTTATTTTTTTTTGTGGGTCCCTATTCTGCATTAGATTGGTAGCATGGAATGTTGTTACAATTTGGGTTTCTGCCAGGTGCTTGTGACCTGGGTTGGCCACATTGGAAACAGGATACTGGGCTAGATGGACCATTGGTCTGACCCAGTATGGCTACTCTTATGTTATATAGATGAGGGTCTGTCCATGTTCTGCATGTGTGACTGAGGTGAAGGATTCTGCTAGCATGTAGTATCTGGGTAGGAATGCGTAACAGTGCAGCTTGTTCCAGTTTCCCAATAGTAGGTATATTGGTGCAGAGCCCAGTGTAATATATATATATATATATATATATATATATTGAAGGGGGGCAGACTCAAGAAAAATGTCAGGAAGTATTTTTTCACGGAGAGAGTAGTGGATGCTTGGAATGCCCTCCCGCGGGAGGTGGTGGAAATGAAAACGGTAACAGAATTCAAACACGCGTGGGATAAACATAAAGGAATCCTATTCAGAAGGAATGGATCCTAAGGAGCTTAGCCGAGATTGGGTGGCAGAGCCAGCCGGTGGTGGGAGGCGAGGATAGTGCTGGACAGACTTATACGGTCTGTGCCAGAGCCAGTGGTGGGAGGCAGGGCTGGTGGTTGGGAGGCGGGGATAGTGCTGGACAGATTATACGGTCTGTGCCCTGAAGAGGACAGGTACAAATCAAAGTAGGGTATACACAAAAAGTAGCACATATGAGTTTGTCTTGTTGGGCAGACTGGATGGACCATGTAGGTCTTTTTCTGCCGTCATTTACTATATATATATATATATATATATATATATATATATATAGCACTGTCTTCTGATAGGTGGGTTAGGGCTGTTATGGTGTGGTTTTGTGTTCTAGGGCAGTTCTGGAGTACCCCCTTGCCAGTCAGGTTTTCAGGATATCCACAATAAATATGCATGACATTGATTTGCATATACTGTCTCCATTACATGCAAATCTTTTTCATGTAGATTCATTGTGGATAGCCTGAAAACCTGAATGGCAAGGGGGTACACTCCAGGACCACCTAGGGAAAAACTTCTCTAGGTCCCACTGTAATATTTCTAGCACTGTCTTTTCATAGATGGTTTAGGGCTGTTATGGTGTGGTAAGTTTTCAGTATAGGTTTTGGGTGTCTTTTTGCAGGGGTTTGTGTTATTTCACAAAGTGTCTAGCCCTATTTGAAAGTAGGCTCTGGGGCAAGGGCCACAAAAGGTCACCCAAGATAAAAATGCTCAAGACTAGTGTTCTTCATATCCTGTAGAGCCACCACACAAACAAAAGCCCATCTGATTTAAACAAGGTGTCTAGAAGTGGAAGGACTGAGTGTGCTATTCCTGAGGTGATGGTCACGATTTGAATATTTTTATTTGAAGTTAAGAAGACAGGTTGCCTGCTCTGGCCAGTCCAGGAACCTCTTCTGCGTCCTGCCTACTGATGTAACTTACTGTTTCCTTGTAGGCAGGACGCAACAGAGACAGCCTGTATTAATCATTGCCCACCACAGCCCCTGAACAACAACACAGACACTGCTGTCTAGCTGACACCAACTGGCGCCTATTTTATAAAAGTCTGCTCCCCCTGAGATCAAAACCTGGCTACGCCTCTGGCTCAGGGGACCCCCAACCCTTAAATATACCAGCAACTGAACAACTGGTATCCACCCACTTGGGTCAGGCTTGAGTGCAGTGCCAAATCCCTAATATACTTCCAAAACAAGTTTAAATGCTTGTAGTAACTCCAAGGGTTAGGCTCCAGTGTTCATACCTTCAAGAGTTTCTCACTCAGGAGCCTTCCTCCATGTTTGTATGAAATTAGCAAGCAATGTTGTTATCAAGCCCTTAAGCCTCTCTCCTTTTACCTTTGCAAGGGCAGAAATGTCCATTGGTTCTGGCTCAGGTGTTACAGCTTCACCCTGAAAACCCTTCAATAGGCAACCACTCCATCGGTTCCTTGCCTTCTCCCTTCCTTTGCAGCTGATAATCCTTACAATTAACCTGCCTAAAAAGGGCATGGGATATACCTTCAGGGTCTTGGGAATTGTAGTGAAGGCTAACCTCCCTAAAGGAGTCATGTGGTCAACCCCAGGGAAACTGGGAGTTGTAGTCCCTTGAGTTCTCTGGGAAAGGTCTGGCTTTCGCATGTCTTTTCCCAAAGATCTCCCCACTAGGTCTGCCCTGCCCATCACACTTGTTCCAGGGATCTTGGGAATTGTAGTGAGGGCTAACCTCTCTAAAGGAGTCGAGTGACCTACCCCAGGGAAACTGGGAGTTGTAGTCCCTTGAGTTCTCTGGGAAAAGTCTGGCTTTCGGGCGTCTTGTCCCAAAGATCTCCCCGCTAGGTCTCCAAAACAATGAAAATTGAGCACTCTTAAAATGCTTTGAAATGTACGTTTTTTTTTTTTTGTTAGAACCTCTGTTTTCTAAAAAAAATAAATGAAAAGAAAACCCTGTGTGCACACAAAAAACCCCAAGAAAATATTTAAAAATATCACTTATCCTCTTCCTCGTGCTTTCTTGCGTTGGCTAGCCTCCTTCTCTCTGTCAGGAACCTTGCAGCCGTAGAACTGGAACCTGGAACTGGATCTTCAGTCTTGATACCTAGTAGCCAATCTAACTTTAAATAAACCAAAAAGAAAGGCTATCTTCCTTTATGCTGTGAACTTAGTGTAACCTCTCTTCAGCTGGAACCTATATGAAGCTAGCTAGTCACAAAATAAAAAGATAAGCCAATGTCCCTCTCTGAGCTAATCCAGTGTCCCTAAGACCTGTTCTCAGTCAGATCTATCTGTCTGCAGCTCTGATCTGATCTGGCAAGTTTAGTGCTTGGCAAGCAGATTCCCTTTCTGGGCCACTCTGACTTTGGGTTCATCCTACTGAACAGGGGCGTAGCCAGACACCCAAGTTTGGGTGGGCCTGGACCCAAGGTGGGTGGGCAGAACTCCAAAAGTAAGGGAAAAAAACTTAAAAAAAAAAAATATATATATATACCATTTACACTAGTGTTGCTGCTGACCACAAGAGAGCTAAGAGAAAGTCTGTGAGGATAATTGCCATTTTTGCAACCCCTGTGTATCCACAACTGCTACCTTCCCATTTACTCTGTCAGCTAAAACCCTACTGCATTACCTGCACCCACAGCCCTTACCACCTGTGAGCTCCCTCCACATCCCTCCCAGACCTGCCTCATCTAAGATTCTCTGTGTGACTTCCCAGCCGCTTCTCACTTACTAGCCCTATGATTGGAGTAGCCTAGTGATTAGTGTAGTGGACTTTGATCCTGGGGAACTGGGTTCAATTCCCATTGCAGCTCCTTGTGACTCTAAGCAAGTCATTTAACCCTCCATCATCCCAGGTACAAAAAGTACCCATATATACTATGTAAACTGCTTTGAATGTAGTTGCAAAAACCACAGAAAGGCAATTTATCAAGTCTCCTTCCCTTTCAGTCTTTGTGTGTATGTGTGCAGGTGAGGTGCTGTCAGAAGTCTGTGCTTTTGTTTATCAGTGTGTGTGCTGTATCATATTGTCACATTGTTGCCTGTGTTGCATACTATGGGGCATTTTTACAAATAAGTACATAAGTACATGTGTATTGCCTTAATGGGACAGACCAAAGGTCCATCAAGCCCAGCATCCTATTTCCAACAGTGGCCAATCCAGGTCACAAGTATCTGGCAAGATCCCAAAATAGTACAATACATTTTATGTTGCTTATTCTAGAAATAAGCAGTGGATTTTCCCCAAATCCATTTTAATAATGGTCTATGGACTTTTCCTTTAGGAAGCCATCTGAACCTTTTTTTAAACCTCACTAAGCTAACTGCTTTTACCACATTCTCTGGCAACGAATTCCAGAGTTTAATTACAAGTTGAGTGAAGAAATATTTTCTGATTAATTTTAAATTTACTAGTTTGTAGCTTCATTGCATGCCCCCTAGTCCTAGTATTTTTGGAAATAGTAAACAAGCAATTCATGTCTACCCATTCCACCCCACTCATTATTTTATAGATCTCTATCATATCTCCCCTCATCCGCCGTTTCTCCAAGCTGAAGAGCCCTAGCCGCTTTAGCTTTTCCTGATAGGGAAGTCGTCCCATTCCCTTTATAATTTTTATGATTTTCGTCACCCTTCTCTGTACCTTTTCTAATTCCACTATATTTTTTTGAGATGTGGCGACTAGAATTGAACACAATATTCGAGGTGCAGTCGCACCATTGTCACAATCTCTGGCTTCTTGGACAAACGTGAGCCCTGGCTACTGCCGTAGAGCGGCAGCAGCAGGCAAAACCCCCCAACCAGAACTGGATTAACAAACAAACAAGACAGGAGCTGCAGATGCAGATGCAGACAAACAAGGCAAGAACACACAGGACTAGAGATAGGAGTGGAACTAAGCTATAGGCAAGCAAAGCTGGAAAGACAGGACTGGACCAACTGGACTTTACCTGTGGTGACCGCTGTTCCCCAGAGGTTGAGCCCCTAGGTGTGGGCAGCCTGCAGGACTTCAGGATACTCACACCAGACACACGGTACAGGAACAAGCTTGACGGAAACTGGGATAGGGTTCAGGGTTCTCACACAGGACACAAAGTACTGGCACAAGCTTGACAGAAGCAGAGTTAGGGTTCAGAGGGGAAAGGAATAAACATGAGAGGCAAGGCAGAATACTAGGCTAGGACTCACAGACAAATAATACAACACTAGGCCGAAAGATACACAGACAGGCTAAAGCACAAGGGCTGAAAGCTGCCAAGCAGCCTCTAGGAAAGAAACACAAACAGGCTAAAGCACAAGGGCTGAAAGCTGCCAAGCAGCCACTAGGAAAGATACACAGACAGGCTAAAGCACAAGGGCTGAAAGCTGCCAAGCAGCCACTAGGAAAGATACAAGCAAAATACTTAAATGCTAAACTACACACAGACTGAACAGGAACCAGGCAAGGCAAACAGACAATAAACAAGACTAGGAAGCAATAAAGCTTAAGCTAACCATACACAGACTGAACAAGAACCAGACAAGGAATTCAGACAAGAAACTAGACTAGGCAGAAGTGCAACAGAGCACACCAACTCACCCAGAGACCTTTGGCAATGCAAAGGCAAAGTAGCAAAGCCCACAGCTCAGAGGGGAATACCAAGAGGTAAGAATTAAAAAGTGTAAATCAAGATAATTTGAAGACCTGAGGGAGTTGACAGTTCTGGGTGAGCTCACTGTCATGTGGGACCCCCAAACTCTCTCTCAAAGGCCTTTGATATATATTATTATTATTAGCATTTGTATAGCGCTACCAGACACACGCAGCGTTAGAAGCGAAAATACATAGTAAAATTTTTTTTAGATACATTAAAAGCAGGAAGCCTGCTAAAGAATCGGTTGGGCCGCTGGACGAAAATGGTGTTAAATGAATTCTTTGCTTCGGTCTTCACTGAGGAGGATTTGGGAGGGACACCGGTGCCGGAAAACATATTTGAAGTGGGCGAGTCGGAGAAACTAAACGAATTCTCTGTAAACTTGGAGGATGTAATGGGTCAGTTCTGCAAACTGAAGAGTAGTAAATCGCCAGGACCTGATGGTATTCATCCCACAGTATTAATAGAACTGAAAAATGAACTTGTAGAGCTACTGTTAGTAATATGCAATCTATCCCTAAAATCGAATGTGGTACCGGAAGACTGGAGGGTAGCCAATGTTACGTCGATTTTTAAAAAGGGTTCCAGAAGAGATCCGGGAAATTATAGACTGGTGAGTCTGACGTCGGTACCAGGCAAAATGGTAGAGGCTATTATCAAAAATAAAATTACAGAGCACGTACAAAAACATGGGCTGATGAGACAAAGTCAGCACGGATTTAGTGAAGGGAAGTCTTGCCTCACCAATCTACTGCATTTTTTTGAGGGGGTGAACAAACATGTGGACAATGGGGAGCTGGTGGATATTGTGTATCTGGATTTTCAAAATGCGTTTGACAAAGTGCCTCATGAAAGACTCCTGAGGAAACTGGAGAGTCATGGGATCGGAGGTAGGGTATTACTATGGATTAAGAGCTGGTTGAAAGATAGGAAGCAAAGAGTAGGGTTGAATGGTCAGTATTCTCAGTGGAGAAGGGTAGTTAGTGGGATCCTGCAGGGGTCTGTGTTGGGACCGCTGCTTTTTAAAATATTTATAAATGACCTAGAGATGGGAGTAACTAGTGAGGTAATTAAATTCGCAGATGACACAAAATTATTCAGGGTTGTCAAGTTGCAGGAGGAGTGTGAAAGATTACAGGAGGACCTCGCGAGACTGGGGGATTGGGCGTCCAAGTGGCAGATGAAGTTCAATGTTGACAAGTGCAAAGTGATGCATGTGGGTAAGAGGAACCTGAATTACAGCTATGTCATGCAAGGTTCCGCTTTAGGAGTTACGGACCTAGAAAGGGATCTGGGAGTCATTGTTGATAAGACGTTAAAAACGTCTGCCCAGTGTGCTGCCGCGGCTAAGAAACTACACAGAATGTTAAGTATTATTAGGAAAGGGATGGAAAACAAACACGAGGATGTTATAATGCCATTGTATCGCTCGCTCCATGGTGCAGCCGCACCTCGAGTATTGTGTCCAATTCTGGTTGCCGCATCTCAAAAAAGATATAAAGGAATTAGAAAAAGTGCAGAGAAGGGCGACGAAAATGATAAAGGGAATGAAACGACTTCCCTATGAGGAAAGGCTGAGAAGGTTAGGGCTCTTTAGCTTGGAGAAAAGGTGGCTGAGGGGTGATATGATAGAAGTCTACAAGATAATGAGCGGAGTAGAGCGGACAGATGTGAAGCGTTTGTTTACACTTTCAAACAACAACAAAACCAGGGGACACAAGATGAAGCTAGAATATGGTAGATGTAAAACAAATAGGAGAAAGTTTTTCTTTACTCAACGTGTAGTTAGACTCTGGAACTCGTTGCCGGAGAATGTAGTGACAGCAGCTGGCTTTACGGAATTTAAAGTGGGGGGGGGGGGGGGTTGCCGGGTTCTTGAAGCCTGGATTGGCCGCTGTCAGAGACAGGATGCTGGGCTTGATGGACCCTTGGTCTTTTCCCAGTATGGCGGTGCTTATGTACTTTACATAAGTACATAAGCACCGCCATACTGCATTGCAATTGAGATTTTTTGATTATTCTAAATTGTACTTTTTAAGTAGAATACTAGAGGATTCCCATCTAATGGATATGTATGAGCAGAACTTGAGTACACAGCCTAGCCTGTCAGGTATTCCTGGTTAAGTTGAAACAATCTGCTCAGAATTGTATGTCTGCAGACAGTGGTCTGTTAGCTAAGTGTTTTTTTTTTGGCCAGGTTTGGGAACTATAAAGATGGGGATGACTGTGGTCTTATGATAGCATGTTCACGCCTAGCACTGTCTCCTGTCCTTCTCTTTAAGTGTCTGCATCTCCCTTTTATTAGGAATTCAAGGCTGGAGTTTCAGGAATTAATTCAACTGCGATATTTCAGAGAGACTGCAAGAACAGCCAATCAAGTTTGTCTGTGTCAAGGACAGGAAAGGAAGTTAAAAAATTCTGTAGCGAAGATGATAGCCGTGCGCTGTATTTAAATGTTTAGAATTTTAAGCAAAATAGTAAGTATGAATGTTAACATCTTTCCTATATTGTTTTCAAGTACCTCTCTGCTAGTAAGAGTGCTTAAATAATATGACTTTTTGCCATGTCATGCTTTGCAAATAAATTCAGCTAAGCAATCTGTAAATTCCTTTGTCTAACGTGTTTGTAATCCTTCACAGCACAATATGCAAGGGGTAAGAGAAAATGTTTATTTGATGTGTATGTACAAGAATATAGAACTACAGAACCTCATAATGTAGAATAATATATTTGTGTGTGATAAGTTAGGATTGAGTTTTCTCTTGCTTCCTAGACTTCAGGGAAATGTAGTTGCCTTGCTAAGCAAGGTCTGTTTTGGTTTTAAAGTTCATAGAAACTACATTACAATGAGGGCTCCACCCAAGAAGAGAAAAAGGTCTCTCAATAGCTGAAGTGTCTAATCTATAATTTCTTCCCCAATTTTACAACTGTTATGTGTGAATGAAGTTTTACGATGTCATCCTTCCTGGAATAGATTTGAGGAAGTACTCTCATCTCTGTTGTACCATAGAATAAATAGAATATTTTGAGTTTAGGTAATTGTAATTATGGTTGAACGTTATACTGTAGAATTAATGTCTATTATTTGAAATATGCTAGATTGGATATAAATCTTAACTTACTCTGATAATAAGTGAAGTTTTCCAGTGCTGCTATGTTAGAAATTAAATGTTTTCTTAAATTAAGTCTGTTTGCAGGAGTCACGTGATGCAGTGAGTGGTGGTGGTTGCATCTTAGATCACTACGAGGGAACTCTCTCCTCCCACTGATTATTTGACAACGGCAACTAAATTGACATCATAACTTTGCCTTAGCAGAGCAGGAATACATGGACAAATTCTTAGCCAAATCAACACCTTCGATGGCAGCTAAACCGCCAAGGACAGGACAAGACCGACTGAAACAGAGAGAGGACAAAATGGCGCCCTCCCCTCCACCTTCAACGGGCCCCGCGGACTTCATACCAGAACTTTTTGCGACGGTGGTTAAAGCTCTGGAGCCAAGGTTTGAACAATTATCAGAGCAAATAGCGAGTATTGCACAAGGCACTGCTGAGCTGTAGCACAGAACTGGAGAGCTAGAGTGTCGAGTCTCTGACGCAGAAGACCTCCTTCAGTCGCAGAGCGAGCACTTAGAGCGTTTTGCAGCATTAACACGTGCCCAACAAGAAAAGCTAGAGACACTGGAAAACAGAGCACGGAGGGAAAACCTCCATTTTGTGGGCTTTCCGGAATCGTTATCGGAGTCAGTTCTGTCTGACATGTTGGGGACATGGCTACTGGTGCATTACCCCACAGCGTAACACCAAGACAAGATCCACTTGGATAGGGTCCACCGCGTGGACCCTCCACGCCTGAACTCTGAAAAACCCTGAGTAATCATTGCAAAATTTAACAGATATACTCAGAAGGCTCAAATTTTATGTCTATACAAGAACAAGATGGAGGAAGCGAAATTTGAGGGCAGACCTATAAGAATCTTTCAAGACTACTCTCTGGCCCTGTCCACAAGGAGACAAGCTTTTTTTTGGCAGTTTGTTCTCAACTGGCCTCAAAACAGCTACATTTCTTTTTGCAGTATTCAGCTACCCTGTGGGTCCAACAGGCAACCGATGGCACATGTTTACTACCCCGGAAGAGGCTACATCTTGGGCCCAGTCTTTAGACACTACTTGAACAATGGGACTGGCCAACTTTGGCTCATCTTCAAAGTGTGACTGTACAGGTTAGCGGGTTCAGAAGCGCTGTGTTGGCTTGTTGTTAAAATGTTACGTTATAAACTTTAGTCTCACTTCTGGGGGAGGGAGAGTTACCTATGCCCTTTTGCGTCAGGAAGACTCCCAGTCTCGGTCCCCACCGAGGGACGAGATACATATATGGTGTTTTTGAGGGATGGAAGAGGGGGGAGTTGAGGGAGAGCAAGGGTGTTTCTCAGGAATGCAGGTTTAGTTGGGAGTCAAAAGCGTTGGAGTTGAGACATAGATGTGAACATATGAGGACTTTGTTAGTGCTGGAGGGGGCTTGGTTTGATGAAGTTTGGCTCTCTGCTCTGATGGGACATAGGGGATCCTCTGGGAGGGGGCTGGGTTCCCGGGGGATTTAACATGGCATGGCTGGATTCCTTTTCTCTTTTCACACGTTTTTCAGGATAGCTGACCAGTAACATGGTGCAGTGCATTATCTCATGGAATGTATCGGGTATTTCGTCCCCAGTGAAGCACCCAAAAATATTGGCACAGCTCAAACATCAAAGGGCTGCAATACCTTGTTTACAAGAGACCAAATTATCCGATATAGAGCACAAGAAATTATGCAAGCAATGGGTGGGAGAGTGTTATTATTCATCTGCAGGCAATAAACGTAGTAGGGTAGCGATTTTAATCAAAAAAGGCCTGCCTTGCCAATCATGATGTGTTCACAAGGATCTAGTGTCAGGCTTCTCACGGAAGCACAGGGTTTGTGAGCCCTTGGACCACTGCCGTGGAGCGGCAGTGGCAGGCAAAACCACCCCCAAACCAGAGGCAAGGCAGAACAGGACTGGAACCACGGACTGGAGCTGCAGCAGAGGCAAACAAGCTGGGACAGGCAGAGCAGGAACAGCTAGACTTCACCTGCGCTTGACCGCCCTTCCCCAGGAGTTGAGCCCCTGGGTGCAGGCGGCCAGCAGGACTTACAGGACAGGGCAGGGACTGGATCGCAACAGGAAACACACAACAGAGTCAGGACTGAAAGCTGCCAAGCAGCCACTAAAAATAAACACAGACACAAGACAAGAAAATGCAGACCAGAAACAAGACTAGGAACTAAGCAATAAAACCAAAGCTAACTACACACAAACAAACTAGAACCGGGCAAGAAACTCAGACTAGAACTGGACTAGGCAGAAGTGCACAGAGCACACCCACATACTAGGGACCTTAGACGATGCAAAGGCAAACACAGAAGTTTCCAGGTGGCTAATAAAGCCCATCAGCAGCTGAAGTTCACAGCTGCAGGAATCACAAGGCAGCTATGGGTGCTGTTCAGGCACAAACAAGAAAAGCAAGTCTGGCAGCCTGGAACATCCGGACTGGACTGGGCAGCCACCGGTTCAGGCCACCAGGGCGAGGTGAGCACAGACAAGGAAACAGTCACCACCGTGACATCTAGAGGGGAGGGTGGTTTTGATCCATATCATGCTACATGGACAGAAGTTTTATCTGTGTTCTGTGTATGGGCCAAATATATATTTACCCCAAATTTTTCAGTCATTAATATCATTAGGCTTCCAATATGCAGATGCTCCATGGGTTTGGGCAGGAGATTTCAACCAAGTTATGGATCCCCAAATGGATCGGTCAGGAAGTCGGGCTGGGGCGAGGATGGGAGAGAATAGGGGCCTACTCCCTATGTGCAGAGTGCTGAACTTGATAGATGCATGGTACCTTCTCAACCCATCAATACGAGACTATACTCACCAATCCTGGTCCCACATCGATTATATCCTCTTGTCTCAACGTTGTTTTTTTAAAGTGCAACGGACTGATATAGGCCTCGTGGAAGTTTCAGACCACTCACCAGTTTGGTTAGATTTGGCTTTTGTAACCCAGGAGAACAGGGTTGTGCTTGGCGCTTTCCTGCTTATGAATACCGGGATAAAACGTTTGTGGGCTACCTAACAGAACAATGGGACCTATATATCACAAATAATGCAGACTCCTGTGAATCTCCGATTATGCTCTGGGAAGCCTCCAAAGCAGTTTTACGAGGTGGGATAATAGCTTATATCAGCGCTCGGGCTAAGCAGTTGTCAGCGGGTATCCTGCGGTTGGAGTGGGAATTTAAAAAGACAAAGAGATCTTTCTTATCATGCCCCTCCCAAGGCAATCATGACATCATGTCCGCAGCCCTAGCAGCACTAAACTCATTAATTCACGAACAAACCAAAAGGTATCTCACTGTGCAACGCTTATACTTTCATCGATTTGGCCACAAGACAGGGAAATTACTGGCCAACATTGCTCATAAACGCTCTAGGTGTCAGTTGATTCCAGAGATTGTGAACCCGGGAGGAATCATGGTAAATAGCCCAGAGGGAATTACGCAAGCATTTCATGATTATTTTACCAAAATATTCTCTAGGGGTAACGTTGATGAAGGGCCATCGGTTCTCGACTATCTGGAGGATGCGGGCCTTCCTATATTGTCCCACGCCACCCAGGTTCA
Organism: Microcaecilia unicolor; assembly: GCF_901765095.1. Classification (NCBI taxonomy): domain Eukaryota; kingdom Metazoa; phylum Chordata; class Amphibia; order Gymnophiona; family Siphonopidae; genus Microcaecilia; species Microcaecilia unicolor. The sequence goes on along the minus strand of NC_044041.1, from coordinate 141,366,571 downwards.
ATTATCTCAGCCACTTAGAGCTCAAGAATTGCAGAAGGTAGTAAAGTCACTTCTGCTGGGCTCTGCCACAGGACCAGATGGATTCTCAAATGATTATTATAAAATGTTGCAATTTTATGGTCCTCTTATAGATTACTACGAAGCTGTGGTCCACCAGGGTTTTTCCCCCCTCACGCAAATGAAGCCTTAATTACTTTGATACCTAAACCAGGCAAACCACGTGACCGCTTAGAATCCTACCAACCAATTTCCCTGTTAAATGTGGACCTCAAGATCTTAGCATAGGTAATGGTGGATCAGTTGGCACTGCATCTACCCACTCTGGTGGGCGACCACCAGGTGGATTTTGTACGGAGTAGGCATTCAATAATAAATGTTTGTAAGGTCCTTCTGTCTATTGCTTACTGCCATACCTCTAAGACCCCATTGCTTCTGATCAGCTTAGACGTGGAAAAAGCGTTTGATAAGGTTCATTGGGATTACCTGTTTCAAGTACTGTCCTTCATAGGTTTGGGAGGCTGGTTTCTTCAAGCAATTGAGACCCTCTATAAGAAGCCGATGACGAGGCTATTGGTAAACGCACTAAAGTCACCCTCTCTGGAGGTACAGGTGGGAACTAGGCAGGGATGCCCTCTCTTCCCACTGCTATTTCTGTTGTACTTGGAGCCTCTCTTGTGAACCATTTTGACAGACCCCAAGATCACTGGAGACGCACTCCTCACACAACCAGTGAAGGTCCTGGCCTTTGCAGATGACCTGTTTCTAACGCTCAAATCTCCACAGGGGTCTTTGCCTCGTCTGACAGCTATTCATGAGTTTGGTTAATTTTTGTTTTTTTTGCTTAATCTACAAAAATCAATGGCTTTGCCTAACCAAGTTCAGATAAAAGAGAACTGGGAGGGAGATTTCCCATTGAAGTGGGCTCACCAATCAATAACAAACTTGGGGGTGCAGATACCAGTGGATCTGTTACACTTGTACACTATAAATATGGAACCTTTGAAAGGAAGAATAGTGGAAGTTTTGAGGGAATGGAAGGCCCTACCAATTTCTTTCTTTGGGCGAGTGGCTCTATGTAACATGGTGCTTTTTCCTAAATGGATTTACGCTTATCAAAATGTTACCTCTTTACTTACAAAGCACAGATAAGAGATGGTTTAATTAACAGCTAAATATTTTTCTCTGGTAAGGGAAGAGGGCCCACATGACCATCTCGAGGGTATTACTCCCCTGCAGCAAGGGAGGCCTAGGTTTATTGAATTTATGCTTCTTTTCTACAGCAAGTTGCATGCGACATATATCAGACTGGTTCAGGACATCACAATTTTTTTCTTGCACTGCTGTAGCCTATTTGTCCCATTGCATTTTGCTCACTGACTTCAGGTGCCAAGGGGGCACGCTGGACCCCTGGGCCTGGCCGCCTTTATTTTTCACCCACTGAGACAAACTTGGCGGTGGCTGGGCAAATTCTTCTCGCTGAATAGACAGGTTTCTCCCCTGTTGCCATTAGGTTGTAATCCAGCCTTTCCAGTGGGTGGCTCCTTGCCATCCTTTCAACGTTGTGCCTCCCAGGGGATCCACTATTTATATCATGTGCTGTCAGAGCAGGGAGAGATCAAACCTTTTAGAGATTTGTGAAGAGTTTAACTTGGAAAATAAGGATGTATTTGACTATATACAACTGTGTCACTGTATTAGATCACTACCAAGAGACGCTTTAACTTCAGACATGTGGGACAGTTACAATACAATGTTGGGACTGGATGCTCATACCATTTAAATATTTTTATGCACACCTTAAAGACTCGATTAAACCCTATGACTTCTCGGCGGTGACCCAGCAGTGGAGTATGGAGCTGAGGACTCGTCTCCTGCCGGAGTGGGTGGGAGCCAGTCTGATGGCAGTATACAGCATGACGGAAAATGCAGCCTGGTGGGAGTTGCAGTTTAAATTTACAAAGAGGCTCTATATTTCTCCTCACAGAGCTTTCCACGCCGCAGTTCAAGACACTGACACCTGCCCCAAGTGTGTGGCCAGGGATGCTCATTTGGGCCTTATGTTTTGGTCGTGCCCGCAGGTGGAAGGTTTTTGGAGGGACTTGTCTTTACATGTCTCTACCCTTTGGCGAGCACAGTGGAGCCCTACCTCAAGTCAATTATTTCATGGTTTTTAAATTCAGGGATGAGTCCCAGTGAAAATGAGGGCCTTCTTACAACAGGCTATACTCATGGGGAAAAAAACAAGTTTGCAATTGTGGTTAAGCCCAGAAGGCCCGACGATTGCGCGCGTCGATGATACACATGTGTTCCCTGGAAAAACGGGGTGTACCAGATCTATCCTAGATTACTTCGGTATTGGCGGAAACATACTTAGTTGGATCAAGGGTTTCCTAACCACTAGAACATACCAAGTGAAATCAGATTCAAAAATATCATCACTGTGGAAAGCCGAATGCAGAGTACCTCAAGGATCACCACTATCACCGATCCTCTTCAACCTAACGATGACACCACTAGCCAAGTCATTATCTAACCAAGGCCTCAACCCATTCATCTATGCAGACGACGTCACAATATACATACCTTAAAGCCCACCTCTTTACCACTGCTTTTGATTCCTAACCACTGCTCACTTGCCCTATCCTTTATCCTCACCTCTATATTCCCCTACCCTTAATTGTTCTGTCTGTCTCATGTCTCATCTAGATTGTAAGCTGTTTGAGCAGGGACTGTCTTTTTGTGTATGGTGTGCAGCGCTGCGTATGCTTTGTAGCGCTATAGAAATGATAAGTAGTAGTAGTAGTATGTTGCAGGCTCATACGAAAACTGATCTTGTTTCTTGGATCAGTTGGTGGACAGTAGAAACCAGGTCATGCACATAAACTATGTAACTGCTATGATGTCACGTTTGTGACCATATTCCATGCTGGGCTTGCTTTGGGGTAGCTCCAGTCAAGTCTGGCCGGCTGGAAAATCCTGAGTCCCATTCCAGTCAAGCCAGATCCAGTCCAGGATCCTGTTCTTGCCAAGTCATGCTTTGCTGTCAAGCCTCACCCTTTTTCATGACCTCAGCTGGGAGTGCCTTTATCAAGCACCTGGGAACTTTCTGGTTTGCCTTTGCAACAGAGGTCCTCAGAGGAGTTTTCCTTTGATGAGAGTTAGTTGCAGTGCTTCTTCCTGTTTTCAGCTTTGACCCTGCTAGCCTTTTGGATTATTCTACTGTCTGCCGCCTGCCTAGAGACCCGGCTTGGTTTTGGATTATTCTACTGTCTGCTGTTTGCCTAGAGACCCAGCTTGCTTCTGGACTTTTCTACTGTCGGCTGCCTGCTTAGAGACCCGGCTTGGTTTTGGATTACTCTACTGTCTGCTGCTTGCCTAGAGACCCGGCTTGCTTCTGGACTTTTCTACTGTCTGCCGCCTGCCTAGAGATCCGGCTTGGTTTTCGATTATTCTACTGTTTGCCTTGAGACCCAGCTTGCTTCTAGACTTTTCTACTGTCTACTGCCTGTCTGGAGACCCCAGCGTGTATTGCCTCAGCTGCAGTTCCTGTCCGGTGGTTCCTGGTCTGGGATTGACGGTACGTCTATTTTACCTTGTCTTGTGTTTGGGTGATTCTCCTGCTGCTGTCGCTCTGCGGCAGTGGTCCAAGGGCTCACTACCCAGAGGTTCTGCGAGAAACCTGACATATGAACAGAAGGCTGCAGCCAAACACCAAATGAAATGTAAGCAAGTGAACTACAGAAAAAGCATTCCAAGACCAAGATTTTTTCTATAACACTAGAATTCACTCTCTGCAATGTACCAGTATCCATAAGCCAGAGGCAACTTAGTTGCACGCTCCCATTCCAACAGTCTGTCATCTTGGATTGGCCTTATCAGCCTCCTTCCTGTGTAGGGATGGGGAAAGACTGCCTGAGAAGCAGTGGCGTAGCCAAGGGTGGGCTGGGGTGGGCCCAGGCCCACCCACTTTAGGTTCAGGCCCACCAAGTAGCAGCACACCTATAATGTGGCTGGCAGGGACCCCAAGCCCCACTAGCCAAAAACTCCCAACAACTGTTTGCTGCCGGTGAAAATCTGCTATTTAAAAGGTATATGGGGGAGAGGGGATGTTTGAAAGACCATATGAGAGAGGGAGAAACCAAATCACTTGTAGGACAAGGCGGAGTTCTGCCCACCCACCTTGGGTCCAGGCCCACCCAAACTTGGGTGTCTGGCTACGCCCCTGCTGAGAAGATAATAGATATGCCATATTACAAAGGACAATCTGATGTTTTTTTCTCCCCATTGTATGTGTGGACTTGTAGTTTCTGTTTTTCTTAGAGAATCAGAGCTACAAGTCCATGAATGCAATAGAGTAGAACAAGGACCAACTTGGCAGCACTGCTGTGTCTGTATTTCCATTCTTCCCTCTCTCCCCTAATATCCCTTTGTTTGTAGTGCTGGACTTCCCAAACTTGACCTAAGGATTACCCTGGCCAGTCAGGTTTTCAGGATATTCGTAATGAAGACGCATGAGATAAATCTACATACATAGAAAACCCAACTTATACTAAATTCTTTCATAAATATTCATTGTGGCTATCCTTAAATCTGACTGACTGCAAGGTACTTAGGATAGGTTTTGGAAGCAAGCCCCACTGTAGTCTGTATCTTTCCACTCTAGTTGTGCATTAGAACGGTGTGCTAAGCTAAGCTTCGGTGTACACACTGAAAATAATCTTTTACTCTCGATGCAGTAAACTAATGGCATGCAAACTACTGTGACATCAGAAAACACAGTGCATACTATTGTAATAATTTCCTGTCTGTGTGAGCAAGGATTGGTTAACCATTGATAGGAAAGGAAACATTTAAAATAAAAAGTCTAATCCTTACCCTGCAAGCCCCCCCCCCCCCCTTGGGATATCTAAAGCCATGGCCTGGGCACCTGGTACAGGTAGACCATCAACCACAGAGCCTTCATGCTCTGCAATAGACCCCCTGGAGTAATAATACTTACCTGCATTCAGTGGCTTCCTTCTCTTCCTATGGGGAAGCTTTGCCTTATTTGGCAACCACCTAAACTTCCAGAAATCACTAAAAACCAACCTGTTCAAAAAGACATACCCTATCAACCCAACTTAAGTGCCTAAACCCTGCAACACAACAAAACCAAAGCTTGTAATAGACATTGTATAACTCTTCCTCTATACGATTCCCCAATGTGTCTATAACACATGAACCTTATTCGACCACAACAACTCTTTGTATTTGGTTCTCTACCGGAGATGGCAAACGCCTCTATGGTACTATGTAAACCACAATGAGCCTGCAAATAGGTGGGAAAATGTGGGATATAAATGTAACAAATAAATAAATAAAATCCTCTAAACAAGATTTGTTTTGTACAATATGGGCCCCTTTCTGGGATTTGCTCACTCCAACGGCTCGTAGCAGAATTTTGAATTCCTGAGGGGAAGGGGGGAGGTGTTAGGGTAGGGAGTTAGATTCAGAGGTTTAAGAGGGGGAAAATTAGAGAAAGTTTGGTTTTGACACTAACATTGGTATGCTGTAAGAGTGATCCTATCTATTCCATAATGGTTCTGTTAAGATCGGAAATCATTTCAATTGTACTTTGTTTGAACTGTCAATAAACACGATTGATAAAAAAAATTAAGTCTGTTTGCTTGTTTCTGTGAGGTTGCTGCTCATATCCAGTTTCCTTAGTAACAGGAAATAGTAACAGAATTTAAACACTACAAGATGTAATGGGAAAAGCATAAATGTTAGATTTTAAGTTATTATTATTATTATTACATTTGTACCCCGTGCTTTCCCACACAATGCAGGCTCAATGTGGCTTACATAGTAATTTGAAATACAAAGTTAATAGAATTTTAATAAAACAGTAGTAAAACAATGTAAAGTTGGGCTTAGTAGTGTATGGTAAGTTGAGCTAGATAATATATGACTAGGATAAAAGAGGGTAGACAGGATAGGATAGTGTAATTTGGGAGAAAGGGTAAGGAGGGATAAAATTAAGGAGAGATGGAAAGAGAAGGATGGGAGGTTGATATTTAAATAAGAACAGAATTGGGGGTGGAAGTTGGCGAGATGAGGTTGGGGCATTAGGGTAGGCTTATTTAAAGAGATGAGCTTTCAGCATTTTTCTAAAGGGCAAGAAGTCGTTTATTAATCAGATTGATCTGGGTATAGCGTTCCAAAGCTGGCTGCCCAAAAAGGAGAAACTGGATGCATAGTAGGTCTTGTATTTATTTCCTCTACAATTGGAGGTCACATGATGCTTGGCTGAGGGGAAGACGCCGCATCCCAGAGCTCCGGGGCCCCGATAGTAACAACTAGCCCGCAGCACCATTAACGAGCAGCGAATTAACCCACAAAGCCAGAAAATGCAATCGGAATAAAACAACAATGCAAGGACGCAGCGAGTGCCTGAAGGGAAGTCAGTATGGCCGCAAAATCCAACAGGAAAGAAGAAACACGGTGCCGCGTAGGTGAGGGCAAGATGGCGGACGCCAGCCACGCGGGGGATTCGGTCAGTTCCACCTGGGCAGTCGAAATTGCGGCGGAGGTCTCAACTTTACTGGAAACATCTGTTGATCGAAAGCTGCAAAAAATTTCTGATCAAATTGAACAGCTCGATGGGAAATTCAAAGGTCTATACGCAGACATGGCGGGGTTCCAGAAAAGGCTATCAGATGTGGAAGACCAGTGTGTGCAAAGTGACAAACATCACAAAAACATGCAGAAAAAGCTGGAAGAGCTCTCAGCAAAAGTAGAAGATCTAGAAAATAGATCGCAATGGAATAACCTCCGTTTTGTTGGTATTTCGGAGACAGTACGGGAAGTGGACCTCCAAGATTTTCTGGAATCCTGGCTTCCAAAAGTGTTAATTCTTAAAAAGCTGGACAATGGATTACAAATAGAGCGTGCTCACCGGCTGGGAAGAGAGAGGCAGGGGGCTGAAAAACCGAGGGTTGTCATCTGTAAAACCCTCAATTATAAGCACAAACAGGACATCTTGCGGGAATGGCACCAGAAAAGGAAGGTGCAGTATGAAGCGCATACAATCCTGTGCTTTCAGGACTTTTCAGCGGCGGTTGCAGCCCAGCGCAAGCAATATGCGGAGACCTGCAAGCTACTGTATGAACGGAAGATCCGCTTTGCGTTAATGTTTCCAGCTAAGCTGCGCATATATTATGAGGGCAAACAGCACTTTTTCAATTCACATGAGGAGGCACTACATTTCATCAACCGTATGAGAGTGGGAGCAGAAGTGGAGAAAACGCAGTAAGTGGATCAGAGCCAGCAGAACACATGAATGAAGGCAACATCTAGGTACAATGAGAGGATGGTGAGAAAGAGGGATCTTCGGGTGATGTGAGAAAGTTGGTGTAAAAGCCTCAAATCTGGGTAATTAATGAAAAAAACTGTATATGGACTTGGGAAACCTTACAAAATGGTGGAGGCTCTGGAATAGGGAACAAAAAGGGGCCTTCCTTTAAGCTTATGATCTTCACCTTTATTGTCATTGTTGATATATGAAAGTTTATTGATGGTTGGGTTTAAATGTTAGTGGATACATGAGGGTGCAGGGCAGGCAGGGGTGGAGAAGTGGCGTGGCCGGTTCTCTAGCAAGAACTACAGGTGGAGCAGGGAGGTACATGGAGGGAGGAAGGGGGTGGGAGAGGGAGGGAGGGAAAGCGGGAGGGAGGGTGGGAGGAGGGTCTTCTTTTTTTGTGTGTGGTCTTGCAACATATTATGGCTGTGGGATCAACAAGGGAACTGGTACCAACAGGAGGGGGTGCACCCAGGGGCTGGGGGGGGTGGACCCACATTTCAGATCGCCTTGATCTTAGAACTCAACAAACATTAACGGGTAGGGTGCACTTAAGTTAATATCATGGAATGTGGGGGGGGGGGGGGGGATCTCGTCACCCATAAAGCGCACAAAAGTCCTGCAGGCACTGCGAAGGCATCGGGCAGATGTGGCGTTCCTTCAAGAAACGCACTTAACGTCGCAGGAACATCAAAAATGTAAGAAAGGTTGGGTGGAGGTGGCGGAGGGGTCGCCTACGGTGGGGAAAAAAGGAGGGGTGCTGCTGCTGTTTCGTAAGGGTCTACACATGAGAATAAAAAAAGAAGCATTGAGGGAAGGGTTGTACTTGTTGAGGTGGAGAGGGGGTAACGATGCCTATGTTTTCTGCAATGTTTATCCACCCAATATATATGATAAAAAATTTTACAAAACACTGCTGGAGCTGTTGGGCCCTTATCAAGGGAGCAACATTGTCTTGGGTGGTGACTTCAACATGGTGTATGACCCCAAAATCGATAGAAGTAGTACCCCCAAATTTAATTGGGAACATTCCCGGAGGGGCTTGCCTTTCCTCAGCACAACATTAAATTTGATAGATGTATGGAGAGTGCTTCACCCAAAACAACGGGATTATACCCATGTGTCACGGGCACATTTATCACAATCCCGCATATACTATTTTTTAGTCTCGCGGGACCTTTTTCCAGCTGTGCCAGAAGCAGAGATCGGTACTTGCGAAGTTTCAGACCACTCACTTATATGGGTGCATCTCCGAATGCAGGGTGAGGAGAAAGGAAGGGGGAGCTGGAGATTTCCGATTGAGCTATACCGAGATCCACAGTTTAAGGTATATATGGGGGAAAAATGGCAAGACTTTGCAACCCGTAATAGCTGGCATCAACATCAAGCTAGTTTATATTGGGAAATGACGAAGGCAGTCATGCGGGGGGAAATAATTGCATATAGAGCGAGAGTAAGAAAGATGAGGGACAAGGAAATCCTCCGCCTAGAGAAAGAAGTTCGAAAGCAGAGGCAGAGGTTTGGAGAAGTAGTAATGGAGGAAAACAAGAGAGCACTTTTAGCAACACAGAGGGAACTAAATGAGCTGCTCCATCAGAGGGCGCGAAAGTCACAAATATATTATCAACACCAACTCTTTATGTATGGGAATAAGGCGGGAGCCCTTATGGGAAGGTTGATACAGGGGACGAGGGGCCCAACAAAGATCCTGCAGATGCAGGATCGAGGGGGAAAACTCCTTTGCGAGACAAATAAAATAATAGAGCACTTTAGGGGCTACTTTAAAGATTTATATAAGGAACCGGAAGACATAATAGAAGACAGTGATGTATTTTTGATCAATCAAGTATTGCCGACAATAACGGAGGCGCAGAGGGTAGCTCTTAATAGCCCCATTGTAGAGGGAGAGCTCATGGTGGCCTTACAACAAAGTAATATACACAAAGCGCCAGGGCCAGATGGGTTCAGCATGGCATTCTATAAGCTACTACAGGAACAGATTACCTCCCCACTGCTTAACCTTTTTAACATAATGGCAACGTTGGGAGAGATGTCAGATACACTAAACGTAGCAAAAGTGATAGTGTTGCTGAAACCAGGCAAAGAGGAATCTTAAGTAGGATCTTATAGGCCCATCTCACTCTTGAATTGTGACATAAAATTGGATAGTGCTGGGCAGACTTATACGGTCTGTGCCAGAGCCGGTGGTGGGAGGCAGGGCTGGTGGTTGGGGGAGGGGGCGGGGATAGTGCTGGGCAGACTTATACTGTCTGTGCCCTGAAAAAGACAGGTAAAAATCAAGGTAAGGTATACACAAAATGTGGCACATATGAGTTACCTTGTTGGGCAGACTGGATGGACTGTGCAGGTCTTTTTCTGCCATCATCTACTATGTTACTATGTACAGTGGTGGAAATAAGTATTTGATCCCTTGCTGATTTTGTAAGTTTGCCCACTGACAAAGACATGAGCAGCCCATAATTGAAGGGTAGGTTATTGGTAACAGTGAGAGATAGCACATCACAAATTAAATCCGGAAAATCACATTGTGGAAAGTATATGAATTTATTTGCATTCTGCAGAGGGAAATAAGTATTTAATCCCTCTGGCAAACAAGACCTAATACTTGGTGGCAAAACCCTTGTTGGCAAGCACAGCGGTCAGACGTCTTCTGTAGTTGATGATGAGGTTTGCACACATGTCAGGAGGAATTTTGGTCCACTCCTCTTTGCAGATCATCTCTAAATCATTAAGAGTTCTGGGCTGTCGCTTGGCAACTCGCAGCTTCAGCTCCCTCCATAAGTTTTCAATGGGATTAAGGTCTGGTGACTGGCTAGGCCACTCCATGACCCTAATGTGCTTCTTCCTGAGCCACTCCTTTGTTGCCTTGGCTGTATGTTTTGGGTCATTGTCGTGCTGAAGACCCAGCCACGACCCATTTTTAAGGCCCTGGCGGAGGGAAGGAGGTTGTCACTCAGAATTGTATGGTACATGGCCCCATCCATTCTCCCATTGATGCGGTGAAGTAGTCCTGTGCCCTTAGCAGAGAAACACCCCCAAAACATAACATTTCCACCTCCATGCTTGACAGTGGGGACGGTGTTCTTTGGGTCATAGGCAGCATTTCTCTTCCTCCAAACACGGCGAGTTGAGTTCATGCCAAAGAGCTCAATTTTTGTCTCATCTGACCACAGCACCTTCTCCCAATCACTCTCGGCATCATCCAGGTGTTCACTGGCAAACTTCAGACGGGCCGTCACATGTGCCTTCCGGAGCAGGGGGACCTTGCGGGCACTGCAGGATTGCAATCCGTTATGTCGTAATGTGTTACTAATGGTTTTCGTGGTGACAGTGGTCCCAGCTGCCTTGAGATCATTGACAAGTTCCCCCCTTGTAGTTGTAGGCTGATTTCTAACCTTCCTCATGATCAAGGATACCCCACGAGGTGAGATTTTGCGTGGAGCCCCAGATCTTTGTCGATTGACAGTCATTTTGTACTTCTTCCATTTTCTTACTATGGCAACAACAGTTGTCTCCTTCTCGCCCAGCGTCTTACTGATGGTTTTGTAGCCCATTCCAGCCTTGTGCAGGTGTATGATCTTGTCCCTGACATCCTTAGACAGCTCCTTGCTCTTGGCCATTTTGTAGAGGTTAGAGTCTGACTGATTCACTGAGTCTGTGGACAGGTGTCTTTCATACAGGTGACCATTGCCGACAGCTGTCTGTCATGCAGGTAACGAGTTGATTTGGAGCATCTACCTGGTCTGTAGGGGCCAGATCTCTTACTGGTTGGTGGGGGATCAAATACTTATTTCCCTCTGCAGAATGCAAATAAATTCATATACTTTCCACAATGTGATTTTCCAGATTTAATTTGTGATGTGCTATCTCTCACTGTTACCAATAACCTACCCTTCAATTATGGGCTGCTCATGTCTTTGTCAGTGGGCAAACTTACAAAATCAGCAAGGGATCAAATACTTATTTCCACCACTGTATATTACGCAAAGATCCTAGCGAATTGCTTAGCAAGGGTACTCCCCCATCTTATAGCAGCCCCACAGGTTGGATTTGTAAAAGGTAGGTCAGCAACTAAAAATATTAGGGCTCTACTGGCATCTCTAGAGACGGTAGAGGTGTGAGGCAAGCCTTCTCTGCTAGTCAGTTTTGACGAAGAGAAGGCATTTGATCGTGTGGTCTGGAACTTTATGTTCGCAGTGATGAAACGGATGGGAATAGAAGGACTATTTAGGAACGCAGTGGGAGCCCTTTATAAGAACCCACAATCATACATGTGGATAAATGGGGAGCAGTCGATGCCATTCGCAATTAGAAGAAGCACGCGACAGGGGTACCCTTTGTCGCCTCTGTTGTTTGTCTTGGCATTGGACCCCCTGATCAGAGAAATCTGCACACATCCAGAGACAGAGGGAGTAACATGGGGGTCCTCCTCGTTTAAAGTATCAGCCTTTGCGGATGACATCTTAGTAACATAGTAACATAGTAGATGACGGCAGAAAAAAGACCTGCATGGTCCATCCAGTCTGCCCAACAAGACAACTCATGTGTGCTACTTTTTGTGTATACCCTACTTTGATTTGTACCTGTGCTCTTCAGGGAACAGACCGTATAAGTCTGCCCAGCACTATCTACTACTACTATTAAACATTTCCATAGCGCTACTAGACTTACGCAGTGCTGTACAAATTAACATGAAAAGACAGTCCCTGCTCAACAGAGCTTACAATCTAAATTGGACAGATGAGCAGACAGCTAGGGGTGGGGAAATTGCAGTGGTAGGGGTGATAAGTGAGGGTGTTGAGTAAGAGAGTCATGGTTAGTAGTCGAAAGCAGTAGCAAAGAGGTGGGCTTTAAGCCTCCCAACCACCAGCCCTGCCTCCCAACCACTGGCTCTGGCACAGACCGTATAAGTCTGCCCAGCACTATCCCTGCCTCCCAACCTCCAGTCCTGCCTCCCACCACCAGCACTGGCACAGACCGTATAAGTCTGCCCAGCACTATCCCTGCCTCCCACCACCGGCTCTGGCACAGACCGTATAAGTCTGCCCAGCACTATCCCTGCCTCCCATCCTCCAGCCCCGCTTCCCATTACCGGCTCTGCTATCCAATCTTGGTTAAGCTCCTGAGGAGCCATTCCTTCTGAACAGGATTCCTTTATGTTTATCCCACGCATGTTTGAATTCCGTTACCGTTTTCATCTCCACCACCTCCTGGGGGAGGGCATTCAAAGCATCCACCACTCTCTCCGTGAAGAAATACTTCCTGACATTTTTCTTGAGTCTGCCCCCATTCAATCTCATTTCATGTCCTCTCGTTCTACCGCCTTTGTATCTCCGGAAAAGGTTTGTTTGCGGAATAATACCTTTTAAATATTTGAACGTCTGTACATCTCACTCAGCCTAAGAAATCCCTAGAAGCGCTACTGGAACTTCTCCAAGAGTACGGAGATTTCGCAGGGCTTAAAATAAATAACTCAAAATCCTGGGCCTTAACAGGGAATCCATCTGTGAGGGAATTATGGGGAAATACCTTTCCCCTGAAAAGGGCTTCGGAGTCTCTTAGATACTTGGGCATGCAGATCCCCATGCGCACGTCCGCCTTATATCATTTAAATATAGCAGATGGAGGCTCTGAAAGGGCGCTTAGATAAGTGGAAGGTCTTGCCGCTTACTTTGCATGGGAGGATACATTTATACAGGATGGTGGAATTTCCACGTTGGCTTTACTTGTTACAGGCTCTCCCACTGCAGCTAAAGAGTAAAGATATAACTCTAATTCACAAGTACATACAGCAGTTTATCTGGAGAGACTCGAAGCCAAAACTCCCATTGAAATTCTTACTGGGCCCATGGAAGGAAGGGGGGATGGGACTCCCGGACCTACGCCGCTAGAATCAGGCCTGCCTGCTACGGCATTTGGGGGATTGGTTCTTGAATAGGCAAGATTTCACACCTAGAACACTAGAACAGGATTATTTTAAGCCATTTCATTTGTATTTCTTGTTACATTGTCCCAGGAAACTGCTGCCAGCTCAGGTGGGGAGAAGTGTATTATTGGATCCTCTGCGGGAGGTTTGGAGAGACTTGACTCAGAGTTGGGGACTAGCAGTAGATACCTCAGACTTGCTGCCTATACAGGGCAACCCTGAGTTTAAACCAGGGATGGAAAATATTTTGTAGATGGGCAGACATGGGGATCACACGGCTAGAACATGTATTAGGGTCAAGGGGACAGATGTTGGATTTGGGTGCATTAGGGGTGGGTATAGAGCACAGCTCCATATTTGCTCACTGTCAATTAGCACACTATGTCCGGGCACTAGAACCTGGAAAATTGAAAGGCGGGCATGGACGCCGTATCCGAGAATTCTTTAGCTCCGTGCCGGAGGAACGTCTCTCGGTCTTGGGATTGCAGAAGGTGTTAGGGGAACAAAGCAGTAAGAAGGAAACAGGAACCATATAGCAACGCTGGGCCCATGACATGCAGAGCCCTAACTTAATTCTGGACTTTCAGAAACTGACGGCCCGCATACCTACATTATCCAGCAATGCTGCCTTGCGGGATTGTCAATATAGAATATTACAAAGGGCATACATGACTAAAAGCCAGGGGCTTCGGATCCATTGTGTTCAAAGTGTGGGTTGGGGGAGGGTTAATGGTTTCACTCCCTCTGGGAATGTCCCAAAATTAAATTTTTCTGGGGGGAAATTATAAAATATATTGAGACAGTGGTGCAGGGTAAGGTAGCCCCTTCTCCAGAGGGTTTCTTACTGAATAGGTACGAAGTGTTTACGCAGCAAACAAGGGGGGCCCGATAATTTCTTAGAAAAGTGGGTATCATCGGGAAGAAACTGATATTGACTGCATGGCTACAGACAGAGGCCCCAGACTATTGGCATTGGAGGAACCGCCTACATGAGTTGTTACTGTAGGAGCGCAGGGTGGTGGGATCCTCCCCGAAGAGGCGGAAAGCTTTTTTGAGGGTCTGGGAGCCCTATATTCAAACCCTATCGGTCAAAGTGCGCAGCTTTATTTTGAATAGTTTATGATTTTTTTTGGGGGGGGGGGAGGAGGGAAGATAGGGTGGCTTGACTGGGGACAAACATAAGGGCGAAGACATTGACACAGCTGAGTCACCACACAAACCAATAGGATCATCGGCGGAGGTGTCATAGGGAAAGGGTAGTACGAATGGCTTGGGAGCTGTCTACTGACTTTCATATACTAGCTGTGTTGTTTAGAATTTGATGCTTGTTCTAGATGTAATGGCTTATCGGGGGCCATGCCATTTGTAGACATATGCAGCCTAGAGTTATTTGTTAATTAGTACTGGTCGTTCAACATAAACGGTTGTTTGCTTTCTTTGACCATTGAAGTAAAGATTAGATTGATGTTAACTATTGGGGGGTGGGGTAGGGTCCACAAAGTTCTATGTCAGATGACATCATATGTTCTAGTGTATATAATGATACCCAGTACTGTCACGATTTTCACCATACTTGTATAATTGGTCGAATCATTGAGAAGTGTCATCCATAAACAACGTTGAATTTAAACAGTGGACCATAAATAGAGGAAGGAAGTGGGGGGGGGGGGGGGGGGTAGGTGAAACAATAAAAGTTTGATGACTGAAAGCAGCAACTTGTCATACTTGTTTACTTATTTATGATTGAGTTTCTGTACATTTAGAAAATGGAATGTGATTTTTGTACTGAAGAGTCATCAATAAAAAACATTGAAACATAATTCCTCTACAATTGGGAAGGCAGGGCTGTGGAGTCGGTACAAAAATCCTTCGACTCTGTCTCCGACTCCTCAGTTTATGGTACCTCCGACTCCTCAGTTTTTAATATGTATTTTTTTTGCATGTTGACTGAAAGAGTGCAGCATGCAAGGCTGCATGTTAATGTTTGGGTTTAAAATCTATGTCATTGTGACTTTTTATTTTATTTATTAAAGAAACTATAAATATTCATTAATCCTAAAGTTTAAACAAAAAAACACATATGAAAAAACAAGGTTATGTTTATTGTTTTTTTATCAAGTATAAAGTCATCATAGCATTAGCAAGTATAAAAATCTGGAACAACCACATCCTTTGGAAATTAGAACAAAATCAAAGTTAACCTACATAAACCAAAAACATTTGGAAAACCTAAAACAACTTATATATTATTTAAACTTGGCATATATAGCTGTAGAATAGCTGTTAAACATAATCCAAAATTAACTAATATATTGTTCTTAGAAACAGAATTGCTTCTGCCAGATCCTCCTTCATAGAAGCCCTTAAATCTGATTTGATTATTTTCAGTGCTGAAAACAGTCTTTCAACACTGACTTGGGTGGGTAGCATTGCTGTTACAGTTCTAGCTGCATCACTGACAATCTCTGGATAAACAATGATGGCTTCTTCTATAGTCAGTTTTGATGAGCGGTCAAACTTTTCCACTTCTTTTAATCCTTTAAAAAACTCTTGCATGAATTTCTTTATATGGACATTTACAGGTTGCTTTTCCATGCTTAACCGACATCGCTTTGCTTTTGAAGCTGTCCAAATAGGCTTGAAAATTCTCTTCTTCATTTGAAGAGAATGAATCTGAGTTACCATTACCACCAGTATTTATAGCTTTAGCTTCATCCAGTGGTTTATGAGTTTCAGGTAGCAACCCTTTCATGCGAACTGCTATGTCATAGAGTGCCTGTTTTCCTGTAGCAATTTGGTCACTGCTCAACAAAATTCGGCTCATTGGATCAACATAAATAGCAGCTAAGAGAATTTGATTATCCAGCAAGAGCTCCTCTCTTTTCCTCATTGAAGATACAATGCCATCAGCAATTAACCCCCCCACTTTTGGTAAGGTTATATATCAAGCCCTTTCATTCCAAGAAGAATTTACCTGGTGTTAAATCTTCATATTGCAGCTTCTGGGTAACAGCAAAAGGGTAAGAAAGTAGCCTAATTCTGTAACTTGAGCCCACTGGTTTTCTTTTAATGAAACATTTACATTGTCCAGTTCTTCAAGAAAGTCTTTTAGTTCAAGCAAACGCTTTATCATCAAGTAAGTGCTTCCCCAGCGCGTTGCTTGATCCAAAATGGCTCCTTTTCCAGCACGTCTCTTCAGAATAGCATCTGTTTTAGGGATCCTGGCTGCAACAGCTACTTGCCTCAACTTGCTAATTAGTGTAGCCGCATGACGATCCTTCAATCCATCTCTTATTGCTAGTTGCAGAGTATGAACAGCACAACACATATGTTGAATGGTAATAAGCTTAGATGCTTCTTCAGCAATATCATCCAAACTTTCACAGCTTTCTTGAATTGCAGAACTGTCATCGTCTGATATTTGTATGCTGCTTTCTTCATCAACTTCCTTCATTTTTTCAATTGTGCTTAACATATTTGAAGCATTATCAGTTACAATACATAGAATGTGTTCCTTTTTAATTTCAAAATCTTCTAAAACACCTTCCACTAACTTCTGCAGATACTCACTGGTATGATGTGCCTGAGTGTCCTTTACTCCTAATGTCCGGGTTATTGTTTTTTTGTTTTCATCAGCAAATCTAACATTAATTGCAAAATAATTGACTCTGTGACGTGTGCATGCATCCATTTTAATAAAGACAAAACGTCCCTTCAGACTTTTTCTTAGTTCTTCCTTCTTACATTTGGCCTCTTCAAGTATAAGTTTCCTTATACTTTCTCGTTCCAGAGAAACTCCAAGCTTTTTAGCCATTTCTCCATTTAAGCCTAAAAAGGCTGGTTGTGAAAAAAAAAGATAGTGGTATACTATTCTTTACTGCCATTTCAATGATGTGGTTTTTGAATTTTTCTGGTGTCATTGTTATAGTAACTTTGTCAGCTGTAAAAAATATTGATAGTTGTGTCTGGCCTCCAGTAGATTTCTGATCTTTTATTGACCCTGAAGTAGATGGAATGTTTTCATTGCTATCTTTCTCATTCACAGCTTCTAACACTTTAGGATGGAAACGCTGCAAGTGTCTTTTTAAATTTGATGCTCTTGTAGGTGCATTTTTTTCATAACCACTGAAACTGCTAATTTTTGCATCACATGCTTTTTCACCATCATCATCTTCTATAATACATTGACATACATAATGTTTCCCATCTGTTGATATTGTAAAGTTTTCATAAACAGCAGACTTTGTCATGTTTCCTGACATTCTTTTTGCCATTGTGAATGGTGTGCCACTTCCACTAAAATATAAAGCTCTTCTTGCAGAGAGAGAGGAAGTTGGGTGGAGTCTCTCTGCTGCCTTATCTGTGTGTGCTGAATGATCTTCTCTTGGAGCTTAAGTTCACTATGGGGTCAGAGAGGAGGTGCTCTACAGCAGGTCAGTAAATGCAAAGGGAGACTGAGCAGAGGGAAGCTCTCCAGCAAAATAGTTCAGCTGGACTTCACACTAGTGAAACAACTAGGTACTAAGCTTTATTCACAGCAGAGAAGTACTTTATTCAAATGTATGAGGAGTCGGAGTCGGTACATTTTTGCCGACTCCAACTCCGACTCAATGTACCCAAAATTGCTGCCACCTCCGACTCCACGACTCCGACTCCACAGCCCTGTGGGAAGGTGTAGGTTAAGATAAGTTTGTGAAGAAATAGATATGTTTCTAGCAGGGAGGTCGATCAATTCATTCATGTAGCCAGGGGATTCACCATGGATGATCTTGTGGGTCATTGTGTTATATTGTAACTTCTATTCTGCTCTATTAGGGTGCTTTTCAACATTTCCAGTCATTTACAATGTCAGAGCATATCATACCTATGTGATGAGGTCCCATACCATATCTCAGCACATAGAGCAGAATAGATGTGCTGAGATATGGTATGGGACCTCATCACATAGGTATGATATGCTCTGACATTGTAAATGACTGGAAATGTTGAAAAGCACCCTAATAGATGGGAAAGTTGCAAAAAAGGGAAAAATTAATTGACCAGACTAGACCTTCCTGGGTTTTGAAGGATTTATAAGGACTCGGTACCCTCACAGCTATTCCAAATGTGTCTTTCCCCTAACAATATGACTGCAAACTGACTGTAAGGCAGCTTTAAAGTTTAATTTGTATGTTTCTCATACCAAAACTGTTTGTTTTAATAAGAGCCTGTGAGTTAGGACAATTTAAAGCTGTAAATATTCATACTGATAGTTGGAGTGACGGAGCTGGAGAGACTTGGAAGATAACCCCCATATTTGTTGAAGTAAATATGTAAATAGAGGTTTTTGCTGGGAGTGTATTTAACAAGAAATGTGTCAGTTGCCATTTTAAGAGTTATGGTAACAACATAGCAGAGATAGGATGGATGTCATCAGGAGTAAAATCGCAGGTTGATGAGATGTGAATGATGTAACATATATATGATGGTGTATAAATGAATGTCAATATAAATTATGCACTTTTTAGGATAAAATGAAGGTACATACCTGTAGCAGGTATTCTCAGAGGACAGCAGGCTGAACATTATCACGTATGGGTCGTCTTCTGTGATGGCCCAGGAGACTGGAACTAGTCAAAAAGTTAGAACTTTCCAGAAAGCAACGTCGCACGGGGCAAGACGCACTGCGCATGTGTGAGCAGCTTCCCGCCCGCAACGCAAGCGTGTCCCTTCAGTTAGTAAAAAGCAAAATGTATATATATATAAGAGAAACAACTCCAAACGGGAGGAGGGTGGGTTGTGATAATGTTCGGCCTGCTGTCCTCGGAGAATACCTGCTACAGGTATGTATCTTCATTTTCTCCGAGAACAAGCAGGCTGAAGATTATCACGTATGGGGTATTCCTAGCCCCCAGGCGCACTCAAAACAATGAACATTGGTCAATTGGGCCTCGCAACGGTGAGGACATAACTGAGATTGACCTGAAAAGAAACACAACTAAGTGAGAGTGCAGCCTGGAACAGAACAGAAATGGGCCTGGGGGGGGGGGGAGGGGGGTGGAGTTGGATTCTAAACCCCAAACAGATTGTGCAGCACCGACTGCCCAAACCGACTGTCGCATTGGGTATCCTGCTGAAGGCAGTAATGAGATGTGAATGTGTGGACTGATGACCACGTCGCAGCCTTGCAAATCTCTTCAATAGAAGCTGACTTCAATTGAGCCATGGCTCTGACATTGTGAACCATGGCATGGCCCTCTAGAGACAAGCCAGCTTGGGCATAAGTGAAGGAAATGCAATCTGCTAGCCAACTGGAGATTGTTCGTTTTCCGATGACAACTCCCCTCCTGTTAGGGTCAAAAGAAACAAACAATTGGGCGGACTGTAAAAGGCCAATGCTCTCTTACAGTCCAAGGTGTGCAACTTGTCTTCACCAGGGCGGATATGAGGACGGGGAAAAAATGTTGGCAAGACAATTGACTGGTTCAGATGGAACTCCGACACCACTTTTGGCAGGAATTTAGGGTGAGTACAGAGAACTACTCTGTTATGATGAAACTTGATATAAGGTGCATGCACCACCAGGGCTTGGAGCTCACCGACTCTACAAGCTGAAGTATCCGCCACCAAGAAAATGACCTTCCAGGTCAAGTACTTCAGATGGCAGGAATTCAGTGGCTCAAAAGGAGCTTTCATCAGCTGGGTGAGAACGACGTTGAGATCCCATGACACTGGTGGAGGTTTGACAGGGGGCTTTGACAAAAGCAAACCTCTCATAAAGCGAACTACTAAAGGGTGTCCAGAGATAGGCTGACCTTCTACACGTTGATGATAAGCATTGATTGCACTAAGGTAAACTCTTACAGAGTTGGTCTTGAGACCAGACTCTGATAAGTGCAGAAGGTATTCAAGCAGGGTCCATGTAGGACAAGAAAAAGGATCTAGGGCCTTGCTGTCACACCAGACGGCAAACCTCCTCCATTTAAAAGAATAACACTTTTTTGTGGAATCTTTCCTGGAGGCAAGCAAGACTCGCGAGGAGTAGCCTAGTGGTTAGTGCAGCGGACTTTGATCCTGGGGAACTGGGTTCAATTCCCACTGCAGCTCCTTGTGACTGTGGGCAAGTCACTTAACCCTCCATTGCCCCAGGTACAAAATAAGTACCTGTATATATGTAAACCACTTTGAATGTAGTTGCAAAATACCACAGAAAGGCGGTATATCAAGTCCCATTTCCCCTTTGGAAGACCCAAAGAGACAACTTCTAAGTTCTAAACAACCAGACAGTGAGAGCCAGAGACTGGAGGTTGGGATGTAGAAGAGACCCCTCGTTCTGGGAGATGAGGGTCGGAAAACACTCCAATCTCCACGGTTCTTTGGAGGACAACTCCAGAAGAAGAGGGAACCAGATCTGATGGGGCCAAAAGGGCACAATCAGAATCATGGCTCCACGGTCTTGCTTGAGTTTCAGCAAAGTCTTCCCTACTAGAGGTATGGGAGGATACGCATACAGAAGGCCTGTCCCCCAATGTAGGAGAAAAGCATCTGACGCTAGCCTGCCGTGGGCCTGAAGTCTGGAACAGAATTGAGGGACCTTGTGATTGGTTTGAGTGGCAAAAAGATCCATCGAGGGGGTGCCCCACACTCGGAAGATCTTGCGGACTACGCCCATGTTCAGTGACCACTCATGAGGTTGCATAATCCTTCTCAGTCTGTCGGCCAGACTGTTGTTTACGCCTGCCAGGCATGTGGCTTGGAGAAACATTCCATGGTGGTAAGCCCAAAGCCACATCCGGACATAGAGGGTGAGATCCGGTGCCCCCCTGCTTGTTGGTGTAATACGTTGCAACCAGATTGTCTGGCTGAATTAAAATGATTTGATTGGACAGCCGATCCCTGAAACGTTTAGAGCGTTCCAGATTGCTCGTAATTCCAGGAGGTTGATCTGAAGACCCTTTTCCTGAAAGGACCAAGCTCCTTGAGTGTGAAGTCCATCTACATGAACTCCCCACCCCGGGAGGGATGCATCCGTCGGTAGCACTTTTTGTGGCTGAGGAATTTGGAATGGATGTCCCAAGGTCAAATTGGATCGAATAGTCCACCACTGAAGGGAAGTGCAAAAGTCGGTGGAGAGATGGATTACATCCTCTAGATCCCCTTTGGCTTGACACCACTGAGAAGCTAGGGTCCATTGAGCTGATCTCATATGTAGGCGTGCCATGGGAGTCACATGAACCGTGGAAGCCATGTGCCCTAAGAGTCTCAACATCTGCCGAGCTGTGATCTGTTGAGACGCTGGAGCCTAGGACACTAGGGCCAGGAGATTGTCTGCCCTCGCCTGGGGAAGATAAGCTCGAGACGTCCTTGTGTCCAACAGAGCTCCAATGAACTCCAACTTCAGTACTGGGACAAGGTGGGATTTGGGATAATTGATTACAAACCCCAGTAGCTCCAGCAGTCGAATAGTCATCCGCATGGATTGTAGAGCGCCTGCCTCCGAGGTGCTCTTCACCAGCCAATTGTCGAGATAAGGGAAGATATGCACTCCCAGTCTGCGTAGCGATGCTGCGACAACTGCCAGGCACTTTGTGAAAACCCTGGACGCAGATGCGAGACCAAAAGGCAGTACACAGTACTGAAAGTGCCAAGTTCCCAACCGAAATCGAAGATACTTCCTGTGAGCTGGGAGTATCAAGATGTGGGTATAGGCGTCCTTTAAGTCCAGAGAACATAGCCAATCGTTTTCCTAAATCATGGGAAGAAGGGTGCCCAGGGAAACTATCCTGAACTTTTCTATGACTAGGAATTTGTTCAGGGCCCTTAGGTTTAGGTTGGGACGCGTCCTCCGTTTTCTTTTGCACAAGGAAGTACCTGGAATAGAATCCCAGCTCTTCTTACCCTGGTGGAACGGGTTTGACCGCATTGGCCTTTAGAAGGGCGGAGAGTTCCTCTGCAAGTACCTGCTTGTGCTGGGAGCTGAAGGATTGAGCTCCTGGTGGGCAATTTGGAGGCTTGGATACCAAATTGAGTGTGTATCCTAACCGGACTATTTGAAGAACCCACTTTTCAGAGGTTATAAGAGGCCACCTTTGGTGAAAAAATATCAACCTCCCCCCGACAGGCAAGCCGCCCGGTACGGACACTTTTACTGCGGCTATGCTGCACTGGAGCCAGTCAAAAGCCCATCCCCTGCTTTTGCTGGGGAGCCCTAGGGGCCTTAGGCGCACGGCGTTGATGAGAACACGCATGCTGGGATTGAGCCTGAACCAGCTGCCGAGAAGCAGGAGTGTACCTACACCTATTTTAGGAACAGGGAGCACTCCTCCTCCCTCAAAAAAACCTACTAGAAGAGGAGGCAGTAGCAGAAGACGTCTGGTGGGAGAGAGAATCCATGGCATCATGATGCTTCTTCATCTGATCGACCATGTCCTCTACTTTTTCTCCAAAGAGATTATCCTCCCGGCAAGGAACATCCACCATTCACTGCTGGGTCTTCTGATCCAGGTCAGAGACACGCAGCCATGAGAGTCTGTGCATCATTATACCTTGAGCAGCTACTCGGGATGCCACATCAAAAGTGTTGTAAGACCCCCTGGCCAGGAATTTCCGACACGCCTTCTGCTGCCTGACCACCTGGTGAAAAGGTTCAGCAAGCTCCGGAGGAAGTGCTTCAACTAAACTGGGCAGTTGCCTCACCGAGTTCCATAAGTGAATGCTCATGTAGAGCTGGTACGTCTGGATCTTGGTGGCGAGCATAGCGGCCTGATACGTACATCTCCCAAAAGAATCCAAGGTCCTAGACTCTCTGCCTGGGGGCGCCGAGGCATAGTCTCTAGTACTCTTGGCTCTTCTGAGAGCAAAGTCCACCACCATGGAATCGTGAGGAAGCTGGGCTTTCACCATTACAGGCTCTCCATGGACTCTGTACTGGGACTCGGATTTTTTGAGGACCACTGGATAAGAGAGAGGGCAAGACCAATTTCGCATAAGCACTTCCCTGAGTGTATTATGCAAGAGGGCCGTTGCAACCTCTGCAGGTGGAGAAGGATAATCCAGGACCTCAAGCATCTCAGCCCTGGGCTCATCCACAACCTCCATAGGGAATGGAATGTCCTTAGACATTTCCCGCACAAAGGATGAGAAAGAAAGACTCTCAGGTGGTGTCAGGCTTTCAAGGCAGAAACTAGGTTTGTGAGCCCTTGGGCCACTGCCGTGGAGCGGCAGTGGCAGGCAAAACCACCCCACACCAGAGACAAGGCAGAACTCTGACAGAAACAGCTAGACTTCACCTGCGCTTGACCGCCCTTCCCCAGGAGTTGAGCCCCTGGGTGCAGGCGGCCGGCAAGACTTACCGGACAGGGCAGGCACTGGATACCAACTAGGCTGAACAGGGACTGAGGGTCAGAGGGGAAAGGAATATACATGGGCAACAAGGCAGGAAACTGGGCTAGGACTCACAGACAGACAATACTACACAAAGCAGGAAATGGACAAGCTAAAGGACAGGAACTGAAAGCTGCCATGCAGCCACTGAAACAGGATACAAATACTGACAGACAAGAGACAGGACTAGTGGTGTTCTTGGCCTGGATGGCACCTGGGGCGGAGTGCCGATGCGCCCCCCCCCCCCCCCCCCCCGCTAGATGACACTTCCCCCCCTCCGGTGAAATGACACCCCCCAGGTGCACGCCGCTGGGGGGGGTGCCACGGCGCACGCCTGATCCTCCGAGTTCGCTAAACTTCGTTCGTTCGCTGCAGCTCCCTCTCCCTGGAACAGGAAGTAACCTGTTCGAGGGCAGAGGGAGCTGCAGCAAACGAACGAAGTTTAGCGAACTCGGAGGAGCAGGCGCGCGCCGGCGGCACCCCCCAGTGGTGTGCACCCGGGGCGGACTGCCCCCACCCTTGGTACACCACTGGACAGGACTGAAAGCTGCAGAGCAGCCACTAAAACAGGGTACAAATACTGACAGACAAGAGACAGGACTGAAAGCTGAAGAGCAGCCACTAAGCAAGAGACACAGACAAACAGAAACTAGACAAGGAATACAGACCAGCAACAAGACTAGGGAAGTAAGCAAATAAACCTAAGCTAAACTACACACAGATAACTAGAAACAGACAAGGAACTAAACAAGAAACCAGACTAGGCAGAAGTGCAACAAAGCACCAACAAATCAGGGACCTTAGACCATGCAAAGGCAAACGCAGAAATTTCCAGGTGATTAATAAAGCCCATCAGCTGCTGAAGCTCAAGCTGCAGGAATCAGGCACAAACAAGAGAAGCAAGTCTGGCAGCCCGGAAGATCTGGACCGGACTAAGCTGAAGTCTGGAATGGGGGACAGTCCATAGCAGCTACCGGTTCCGGCCACCAGAGGGCGAGGTGAGCACAAACAAGGAAACATTCACATACGTGACAGTACCTCCCCCCTCAAGGCCCCCCCTGACCTCCACAAGGGATTCAGGTCTCCATGGGTAACAACAATGGTGAAACCTAACGAGGAGCTTCAAAACATGACCAGGGGTAGCTGGGCTGGAGCTGGAACTCAGCTTGGACTCCGCAGCTTGGCTGGAACTCGGCTGGAACTCGGCTTGGACTCAGCAACTTGGTTGGAACTGGAACTCGGCTTGGACTCAGCATCTCGGCTGGAACTGGGACTCGGCATGGGCTCAGCATCTAAGCTGGAACTGGGACTCGGCATGGGCTCAGCATCTAAGCTGGAACTGGGACTCAGTCTGGACTCAGTCTCTTGGCTAGATCTGGAATTCAGAGTGAACTCAACATCTTGACTGGACTCGGAACTCGGTGCGGACTCAGCAGCTCGGCTGGGACTAGAACT
The DNA here is from genome assembly GCF_901765095.1 of Microcaecilia unicolor. NCBI lineage: Eukaryota > Metazoa > Chordata > Amphibia > Gymnophiona > Siphonopidae > Microcaecilia > Microcaecilia unicolor. Next base: position 141,341,468 of record NC_044041.1, on the reverse strand, counting down.
GGAACTGGAAATCGGCAGGGGCTCAGCATCTAAGCTGGAACTGGGAGGTCTGGACTCAGTCTCTTGGCCGGATCTGGAACTCGGCTTGGACTCCGCATCTGGGCCAGAACTGGAACTCGATCCAGACTCAGCATCTTGGCCAGAACTGCAACTCGATCCGGACTCAGCATCTTGGCCGGAACTGCAACTCGATCCGGACTCAGCATCTTGGTCAGAACTGCAACTCGATCCGGACTCAGCATCTTGACTGGAGCTGGAACTCGGCTTGGACTCAGCATCTTGGCCAGAACTGTAACTCAGCCTGGACTCAGCATCTTGGCCAGATCTGAAACTCAGTCTGGACTCAGCATATTGGCTGGAACTGGAACTCAGCTTGGACTCAGCATCTCGGCTGGAACTGGAACTCGGTCTGGACTCAGAAGCTTGGCTGGACCTGGAACTCAGCGGGGACTTAGCAGCTTGGCTGGAACTGGAACTCGGCTTGGACTCAGTAGGTTGGCTGGAACTGGAACTCGGGGTAGCCTCAGCATCTTGGCTGGAGCTGGACCTCGGCTTGGACTCAGCAGCTTGGCTGGAGCTGGAACTCGGCTTGGACTCAGCAGCTTGGCTGGAGCTGGAACTATGCTTGGACTCAGCAGGTTTGCTGGAACTGGAACTCAACTTGATCTCAGTCTCTTGGCTGGAACTCGACTTGGACTCAGCAGCAATTCGGCTGACAGCGTCCCTCAGGATGGACTGCTGGTAAGCCTGGACCTCGGGATTTGCAAGACGCTTTCTTTCAACGGCAGCTTCCAGAGTATCCCGCAGGGCTGGGTTGGAGATAAGTAGGCGGCGGTATTCCCAGAGCAGGGTCCTAGGATCAATAGCAGAAACTGGGTTTACAATGAGCCCAAGCTGCCGGACACGTTTCCTCTCCACTGAAGCTTCAGGCCGCTTCTTCAAGATTGGATCAGACAAAAGTTTTCTACGATATTCCTCAAGTGTCATGAAAAGATCAGGAACAACAATAAAGCCAGAACCGAACTTCACAAGGGAAACAGGAGCAAAACCCGGGTGGTGACCCAGATTGCCAACAGGGGCAAAAGTCCTAGGCTGGAAGCCCAGCGGGTAGGGTGATCTTGCCAAGCTCATGGCCTTTGCATTCTGTCAGGCTTTCAAGGCAGAAACAAGGTTTGTGAACCCTTGGGCAAAACCACCCCACACCAGAGACAAGGCAGAACTCTGACAGAAACAGCTAGACTTCACCTGCGCTTGACTGCCCTTCCCCAGGAGTTGAGCCCCTGGGTGCAGGTGGCCGGCAGGACTTACCGGACAGGGCAGGCACTGGATACCAACTAGGCTAAACAGGGACTGAGGGTCAGAGGGGAAAGGAATATACATGGGCAGCAAGGCAGGAAACTGGGCTAGGACTCACAGACAGACAATACTACACAAAGCAGGAAATGGACAAGATAAAGGACAGGAACTGAAAGCTGCCACACAGCCTCTGAAACAGGATACAAATACTGACAGACAAGAGACAGGACTGAAAGCTGCAGAGCAGCCACTAAAACAGGGTACAAATACTGACAGACAAGAGACAGGACTGAAAGCTGCAGAGCAGCCACTAAAACAGGGTACAAATACTGACAGACAAGAGACAGGACTGAAAGCTGCAGAGCAGCCACTAATCAAGAGACACAAATAGAAACTAGACAAGGAATACAGACCAGAAACAAGACTAGGGAAGTAAGCAAATAAACTTAAGCTAAACTACATACAGATAACTAGAAACAGACAAGGAACTAAACAAGAAACCAGAGTAGGCAGAAGTGCAACAAAGCACCAACAAATCAGGGACTTTAGACCATGCACTACTACTACTACTATAAATCACTTCTATAGCACTACCAGTTGTACGCAGTGCTTTACAATTGAACATGAAGAAGACAGTCCCTGCTCAAAAGAGCTTACAATCTAAATTAGGACAAACAGACAGGACCAAAAAGGAGAAGGGAAGGACAGACAGAAGGACACATAAGGATAAGATAAAAGTTACAAGTCAGGAGTCGAAAGCAGCATCAAACAGGTAGGCCTTTAGCCCGGATTTGAAGGCAGCCAGGGATGGAGCTAGACGTAATGGCTCAGGAAGCCTATTCCAGGCATAAGGTGCGGCGAGACAGAGGGCGCGGAGTCTGGAGTTAGCGATGGAGGAGAAAGGTGCAATTAGGAGAGATTTGCCTAGTGAACGGAGTTCTAGGGAAGGAGTGTAGGGAGAGATGAGGGTGGAGAGGTAGTGAGGGGCTGCAGAGTGAATGCACTTATAGGTCAACAAGAGGAGCTTGAATTAAATACAGAAACGGATAGGGAGCCAGTGAAGTGATATCAGGAGAAGGCTGATATGGGCATAACGACTCTGGTGAAATATTAGTCGTGCGGCAGAGTTTTGAACAGATTGAAGAGGAGAGAGATGGCTGAGTGGAAGACCTGAGAGAAGCAAGTTGTAGTAGTCTAAGCGAGAGATGATGAGAGTTTGAATGAGGCAGTGGGTGTGCTGGTAAATGTTTAACAACAGGCTCTCTCCCCGGTCCCCCTCTGCGCCTCCCCCCAAATTGCAGAGCTGGCAATAGCCGTGGAGAGAGCCTGGAGGGGGGTGGCAATGCATTCCTCCGGGAAAAAAAAATTAAATGATCCCAGGTTCCAATCTAATTCATGTTTAATGTGCGATAAAATGCCATAAATAAGTAAATAAATATAAACTTTTAATGTTGAGCACCTGATTCTCAAAGTGAACATATTCCAAACACTATAATGAAAATAAAATGATCTTTTTCTACCTTTGTTGTCTGGTGACTGTTTTTCTGATCATGCTGGCCCAGTATCCAATTCTGCTGCTATCTGTCCTCTTAACTCCGTTTCCAGGGCTTCCTTTCCATTTATTTCTTTCCTTTCCTCCTTTCTTCTTCATTTCTGGTCCTCAGCTTCTGCCTATTTTCTTCATCCATGTGCAGTTTTTCTCCTCTCTTCCTTTCCCCTCATCTCATCTCCTTCCTCACTCTACCCTCCCCTCCATCCATGTCCAGCATTTCTTCTCTCTCCCCTCCTCTCCCCTGCCTTCCATCCACCCATGTCCAGTGACCCTTCTCTCCTGCCCTGCATGCACCCATACCCAGCGACCCCTCCATCCACCCATGCCCAGCGACTCCCTTCTCTCCCCTGCCATCCCCTCCCGAGTTGTTCAGCAAATTCTCCGCCCTCCCTCCCTCCGGATCCGATCCCTCACCAACTCCTTGTCCTTCTAATTCTTCGGGGCAGGCAGCCATGCCTGCCCGCTGCCAGCACTGACTCTCCCCCGCTGCCAGTTTGCGCTTCAAAATGGCCGCTGAGACTTCAGCAGAAGACTCACGAGGCCGCCTCTGGCAGTCTCAGTGGCTATTTTTAAAGCGCAAATCAGCAGCGGGGGACAGTCAGCTGGAAGCGGGCAGGCAGGACTGCCTGCCCAGAAGAATTAGAAGGACAAGGAGTCGGTGAGGGACCGGATCCGGAGGGAGGGAGGAGAGCCAGAGCCGGCTTGCGATTTTTAACAACTGGCTCGCAAGTCGGTAGAAAGTTAACAACCAGCTCTTGCGAGCCGGCTCCAGCACACCACTGGGATGAGGGTTCTGATAGCGTGTTCAGAAAGGAAAGGGCGAATTCTGGCAATGTTATAAAGGAAGAAACGACAGGCAGAGAAGGAGAGGGAGGAGTCGAAGATGACCCCAAGGTTGCGAGCAGACGAGACAGGAAGAATGAGCGTGTTGGCAACAGAAATAGAGAATGGGGGAAGGGGAGAGGTTGGTTTAGGAGGGAAGATAAGGAGTTCAGTTTTTGACATATTGAGTTTCAGGTGGTGGTGAAACATCCAGGTAGCAATGTCAGAGAAGCAGGCAGATACCTTGGACTGGATTTCTGCCGAGATTACTGGTGTGGAGAGGTAGATCTGGGAGTCATCAGCGTAAAGGTGATGCACTCAGGGAATAGAAATCCAAGGGAGACGTATGTGTTAGGCGGGGAGAGTCTGATAGGTACGGACGGGGAGAGGGATCTTGGGGTGATAGTATCTGAGGATTTGAAGGTGACGAAACAGTGTGACAAGGCGGTGGCTGTAGCTAGAAGGTTGTTAGGCTGTATAGAGAGAGGTGTGACCAGCAGAAGAAAGGGGGTATTGATGCCCCTGTATAAATCGTTGGTGAGGCCCCACCTAGAGTATTGTGTTCAGTTTTGGAGGCCATATCTTGCTAAGAATGTAAAAAGAATTGAAGCGGTGCAAAGAAAAGCTACGAGAATGGTATGGGATTTGCGTTACAAGACGTATGAGGAGAGACTTGCGGACCTGAACATGTATATTCTAGAGGAAAGGAGAAACAGGGGTGATATGATACAGACGTTCAAATATTTGAAAGGTATTAATCTGCAAACGAACCTTTTCCAGAGATGCGAAGGCGGTAGAACGAGAGGACATGAAATGAGATTGAAGGGGGGCAGACTCAAGAAAAATGTCAGGAAGTATTTTTTCATGGAGAGAGTAGTGGATGCTTGGAATGCCCTCCCGCGGGAGGTGGTGGAAATGAATGGGATGTAAACATACCAGGCTATAATCTTTTTAGGAAGGATAGAGAGGGACGTAAAGGTGGAGGAGTAGCTCTGTATGTGAGAGATGATATCGCAGCAACTGAAATGACAGGGAAGTGGGGAAAGGAAGAAGCGATATGGATCACCTTAACAAGAGAGGATAGAACCTTGGTCCACGTGGGTGTTGTCTACAGACCCCCGACACAATTGGAGGAACTGGATAAAGATCTGATCGCTGATATTCAAAAGTTGGGGAAGAAAAGAGAGGTGCTGTTGTTGGGAGATTTTAATCTGCCGGATGTAGATTGGAAGGTTCCTTCTGCAAAATCGGAAAGAAGTAGAGAGATTGTGGATGCTTTCCAAAGTGCTCTGCTCAGACAAATGGTGACAGAACCCACAAGGGAGGGAGCGACGCTGGATCTGGTGCTCACGAATGGAGATAGTGTGTCAAATGTCTGAGTGGCTGCGCACCTGGGAAGCAGTGAACATCAAACGGTTTGTTTTGATATTACGGCTCATGTGGTTAGTGGCCACTCTAAACTCAAAGTCCTGGACTTCAAGCGAACTGACTTTAACAAAATGGGGGAATACCTGAGGAAGGAGCTGATGGGCTGCGAGAACGCACAACATGTGGAAGGACAGTGGTCCAAGCTGAAAGAAGTAATAAACAGGGCCACAGACCTTTATGTAAGGAGAGTAAATAAAAGCAAGAGAAAAAGGAAACCAATATGGTTTTCAAAGCAAGTGGTGAGAAAATAAAGGCTAAAGAGTTAGCGTTCCAGAAATATAAAAAAACTCTAGTAGAGGAACATGGGGAGGAATACCGGATGAAACTGAAAGAAGCCAAGAGAGAGGTATGTCTGGCGAAGGCGCAAGCGGAAGAACAAATGGCTAGAAATGTACGGAGGGGAGACAAAAACTTCTTCAGGTATATTAGTGAAAGGAGAAAGACTAAAAAGGGGATTGTGAGACTAAGAGGCTCATTTTCAAAGCACTTAGCCTCCCAAAGTTCCATAGAAACCTATGGAACTTAGCCTCCCAAAGTGCTTTGAAAATATGCCTCTATAAGATACAGCAAAACGCTATGTAGAAAATGATGAGGAAAAAGCCAATTTGCTAAATAGATACTTTTGTTCTGTTTTCACTGAAGAAAATCCTGGGGAAGGACCGAGAGGGACTGGCAAAAGTACACCTGAGAATGAAGTGGATAGAGCACCGTTCATGGAAGAGAGTGTGTATGAACAACTTGGAAAGCTAAAGGTGGACAAAGCCATGGGGCCAGACGGGATCCACCCCAGAATACTGAGGGAGCTCAGAGAGGTTCTGGCGGGTCCTCTAAAAGATTTGTTTAATAAATCCTTGGAGACGGGAGAGGTTCCGAGGGATTGGAGAACGGCGGAGGTGGTCCCTCTTCACAAAAGTGGTGATAGGGAAGAAGCTGGAAACTACAGGCCGGTAAGTCTCACTTCGGTTATTGGAAAAGTAATGGAAGCCATGCTGAAGGAAAGGATAGTGAATTTCCTGGAAGCCAATAAGTTGCAAGATCCGAGACAACATGGTTTCACCAAGGGAAATCGTGCCAAACGAATCTCATTGAATTCTTTGACTGGGTGACAGGAGAATTAAATCAAGGACGTGCTATGGATGTCATCTACTTAGATTTCAGCAAGGCTTTTGACACGGTTCCCCGCAGGAGGCTCTTGAATAAACTAGAAGGGCTGAAGATAGGACCCGAAGTGGTGAACTGGATTAGGAACTGGTTGACGGGCAGACGCCAGAGGGTGGTGGTAAATGGAGTTCGCTCGGAGGGAAAGGTGAGTAGTGGAGTGCCTCAGGGATCGGTGCTGGGCCCATTCTGTTCAATATATTTGTGAGTGACATTGCTGAAGGATTACAAGGTAAAGTTTGCCTTTTTGCGGATGACACCAAGATTTGCAACAGAGTGGACACCCCAGAGGGAGTGGAAAACATGAAAAAAGATCTGAAGAAGCTGGAAGAATGGTCTAACGTTTGGCAATTAAAATTCAATGCGAAGAAATGCAAAGTTATGCACTTAGGGAGTAGAAATCCAAGGGAGGCGTATGTGTTAGGTGGGGAGAGCCTGATAGACACGGATGGGGAGAGGGATCTTGGGGTGATAGTATCTGAGGACCTGAAGGCGATGAAACAGTGCGACAAGGCGGTGGCCGTAGCAAGAAGGTTGCTAGGCTGTATAGAGAGAGGTGTGACCAGCAGAAGAAAGGAGGTTTTAATGCCCCTGTATAAGACGTTGGTGAGGCCCCACCTGGAGTATTGTGTTCAGTTTTGGAGGCCGTACCTTGCGAAGGATGTTAAAAAAATGGAAGAGGTACAAAGAAAAGCTACGAGGATGGTATGGGAGTTGCGTTCCAAGACGTATGAAGAGAGACTTGCTGACCTGAACATGTATACTCTGGAGGAAAGGAGGAACAGGGGTGATATGATACAGACGTTCAAATATTTGAAAGGTATTAATCCGCAAACGAATCTTTTCCGGAGATGGGAAGGCGGTAGAACGAGAGGACATGAAATGAGATTGAAGGGGGGCAGACTCAGGAAAGATGTCAGAAAGTATTTCTTCACGGAGAGGGAGGTGAACGCTTGGAATGCCCTCCCACGGGAGGTGGTGGACATGAAAACGGTAACGGAATTCAAACATGCGTGGGATAGGCATAAAGGAATCCTGTGCAGAAGGAATGGATCCACAGAAGCTTAGCTGAAATTGGGTGGCGGGGGGAAGAGGGGTTGGTGGTTGAGAGGCTAGGATAGGGGAGGGCAGACTTATACGGGGATTGTGCCAGAGCCGGTGATGGGAGGTGGGACTGGTGGTTGGGAGGCGGGAAATACTGCTGGACAGACTTATACGGTCTGTGCCCTGAAAAATGCAGGTACAAATCAAGGTAAGGTATACACATATGAGTTTATCGTGGGCAGACTAGATGGACCGTGCAGGTCTTTTTCTGCCGTCATCTACTATGTAACGGAATTCAAACATGCGTGGGATAAACATAAAGGAATCCTGTTCAGAAGGAATAGATCCTAAGGAGCTTAGCCGAGATTGGGTGGCAGAGCTGGTGGCGGGAATGGTGCTGGGCAGACTTATACTGTCTGTGCCAGAGCCGGTGGTGGGAGGCGGGACTGGTGGTTGGGAGGCAGGGATAGTGCTGGGCAGACTTATACGGTCTGTGCCAGAACCAGTGGTGGGAGGCGGGGATAGTGCTGGGCAGACTTATACAGTCTGTGCCCTGAAAAGGACAGGTACAAATCAAGATAAGGTATACACAAAACGTAGCACATATGAATTTATCTTGTTGGGCAGACTGGATGGACCGTGCAGGTCTTTTTCTGCCGTCATCTACTATGTTACTATAAAGGTGATACTGAAAGCCGTGTGGTGAGATCAAAGCACCAAGTGAGGAAGTATAGATGGAGAAAAGGAGAAGTCCTAGAACAGATCCTTGAGGTACACCCACTGACAGCGGGATAGAGGAAGAGGAGGAACCACCAGAGTATACACTAAAAGTACGCTGTGAGAGATAAGAAGAGAACCAGGAGAGAGCAGAATTCCGAAATCCAAGTGAGGACAGCATGTCAAGGAGTAGGCTGTGATCAACAGTATCAAAGGCAGCAGAAAGATTGAGAAGGAGGAGGATAGAATAGAGCCCTTTGGATTTAGCCAGGAATAGATCATTGGAGACTTTAGTAAGTGCTGTTTCAGTTGAATGAAGGGGACAAAAGCCAGATTGGAGTGGATCAAGAATAGGTTGAGAAGAAAGAAAGTTGAGGCAGCGACGGTGGACAGCACGTTCTAGTAACTTGGATAAGAAAGGAAGGAGGGAGATGGGGAAGGAGAGGTAGGATCCAGAGAAGGTTTTTTGAGGAGTGGGGTGACTACGGCATGCTTAAAGGCATCAGGGCCAGTCACAGTGGAAAGTGACAGATTGAGGATATGACAGATTAAAGGGGTGACAGCAGGAGAGATAGTGTTGAGTAGGTGAGTGGGAATGGGGTCAGAGGAGCAGGTGGTTAGTTTTGAGGATTGAAGAAGAAGTAAAGTTTCTTCTTCAGTGATTTCGGAAAAGGAAGAAAAGGTGGTAGGGGTAAGACGGTTGGGAGAGTGGACTAAGGGAAGAAGGGGTGGAGGAGAGCTGGTTGTGAATTCAAGTTTTATCTTGTGAACCTCATCGTGAAAGTAATCAGCCAAGGTCTGGGGAGAAAGTGAAGGGGGAGTTGGAGGAGAAGGCGCTTTGAGGAGAGAGTTAAGTGTGGCAAAGAGACGTTTAGGGTTTGAACCAATAGAGTTAGTCAATTGGATGTAGTAGTCCTGCTTGGCAAGTTGGAGAGCAGACTGGAAGGAGGTCAGCAAGAACTTGAAGTGTATGAAGTCAGCATGGGCACGAGATTTAAGCCAGAGGCTTTCAGCAGAGCGGGCACAAGAGCGTAGGTGATGGATTGTAGGGGTCAGCCAAGGTTGAGGTTTGGTACGTTTAACAGGACGAGACACGGGAGGAGCGAGAGTGTCCAGAGCAGATGACAGAATAGTATTATAGGAAGAGACAGCCTCATTGACGGACTTGGTTGACATAGCAGTAGAGAAGAGATTTGAGATGTTGGAGGACAGGGTAGAAGGGTTAATAGCCTGTAGATTCCTAAATGTGTTGGTTAGAATAGGATGGGACTGGGGAGGAGGGTGTTGAAGTGTGAAAGTTATAAGATGATGGTCAGAAAGGGAGAGAGTTGAGGCAAGGAAATTGGATGGTGAGCAGTTGGAGAAGAGTACGAGATCAAGACAGTGGTCATTCTGGTGAGTGGAGGCGGTGGAGCACAGTTGAAGATTGAAGGAGGATGTTAAGGCAAGGAATTGGGAAGCAGAAGAATTACAGGAATCATCAGCGTGGATGTTGAAGTCACCAAGAATAAGGGACAGAGATGAAGGTTCAAGAAAAACGGACAGCCAGGCATCGAAGTCAGTGAGGAAAGAAGAAAGGGACTTATTGGGGGGGGGGGGGGGGTCGGTAAATAACTGCAACTCGGAGTGGCAGCGGGTGGAATAAGCAGATGGAATGGACTTCAAAGGATGAGAAGGAGTGAGAGTGAGGTATGAGAAGGGGCTGAAATCTGCAACGCTGCCTCCGCAGCCAACCGGGCGAGGAGTGTGGGAAAAGAGGTAGCCTCCATGGCATAGGGCAGCGACTGAGGTAGAGTCATCAGGTGGGAGCCAGGTTTCAGTTGGGGCGAGGAGTTGGAGAGAACGGGAGATGAAGAGGTCATGGGTAAAGGAGAGAGTGTTGCAGACAGATCGGGCATTCCATAGGGTGCACAAGAAGGGGAGGGAAGAGGGGGAGAGGAGGGGAATAGAAATGAGGTTGGAGACATTCCGGAGTGGTTTGTATAGATAGGATGAGGATTGGTGTGGGGGACCCGGATTGGGATTGATGTCCCCTGCGGATAGCAGGAGAAGGAGTAAGAGAATACGAAGAAGGGTAGGGGAGGTAGGGTGACGAAGGCGGGATGTGCATAGGAGGAATGGAGATGGGTCTACAGCAGGAAGGAAATGTTGAAGGTTGAGGGCTAAGGAGAAGGAAGGGGAAAGGAGAGAAGGTGAGTTGATGAGGGTAAGTGGAGTGTAAAGTGTTTTGGGGTTAAGAAGTAGGTTGGGAAGGGACAGCATCAGGAAGAGAGTGTGTACAAGGGCCATAGTCATGCAGAATTGGATTGCTGGAACACTGGAATGTTGGAATGGGTGAAACTGGTACGCTGGGGGAAGGTGATGAATTAGGAAAAGATGTAATTGGAAGAGGTCAGTAGCGATAATTTGGCTGTTAGGGAGGCTATATAAGAAATGTCACTCTAGGGGTGGATGGGTAGAGGGGAAGGGTTGGAGGGACTAAGACTAAACTCAGGGACAGAGCTGTTGTCTGCACCTTTGCAAAGGCAAACGCAGAAGTTTCCAGGTGATTAATAAAGCCCATCAGCTGCTGAAGCTCAGCTGCAGGAAGTTATTTATTTATTTATTGCATTTGTATCCCACATTTTCCCACCTATTTGCAGGCTCAATGTGGCTTACAATGTTCCGTTACGGCATTCGCCATTACAGAGTAGAAGTTACAATTGGTGTTACATAGAGAATAGATTGACATGATAAAATTAAGCATACAGGCCTAGAAAGAAATCAATCGAAATAGAGGTTGAGTGGTAATGTGTTGTAGTTACAGTTATTGAACGTTGTGGTACGCCTTGTTGAAGAGATATGTCTTCAGAAATGTACGAAAGTTAGTTCGTAGACTGTTTTTAAGTTACGTGGTAGTGCATTCCACATCTGTGTGCCCGTGTATGAAAAGCTGGATGCATTTGTTAGTCTGTATTTCAGATTTTTACAGCTTGGGAAGTGTAAGTTAAGGAATGTGCGGGCTGACCATTTAGCATTCCTGGGTCAACAAGGCCTAGCATGTAGGCTGGCGCATCTCCATGAATGATTTTATGAACTAATGTGCAGATCTTGAATGTGATCTTGAACGTGATACGTTCCTTAAGTGGCAGCCAATGTAGCTTTTCTCTTGGGGGTTTTGCACTTTCGTATTTTGTTTTTCCAAATATGAGTCTGGCTGCAGTTTTCTGGGCTGTCTAAAGTTTCTTGATGATTTGTTCTTTGCAGCCAGCATTGAGTGCATTGCAGTAGTCAAGGTGACTCATCACCATTGATTTTACCAAGTTGCGAAAAATGGCCCTCGGGAAGAAAGGTTTCACTCTTAAGTTTCCACATGACTTTCAAGTGTAAGATTTCGATTGATGGTAACTCTGAGAATTTTCAGGGTATCTGACACAGGAAGGGAAAAGTTTGGTATGTTTATAGTGATGAATTTACTTGTGTTATGTTGTGTAGTAAGTATGAGACATTGTGTTTTTTCTGCATTAAGTTTCAATTGAAATGCATCTGCCCATGAATGCATTATTTGGAAGCTATTGTTGTTATTATTATTTATTGCACTTGTATCCCACATTTTCCCACCTATTTGCAGGCTCAATGTGGCTTACAAAGATCTGTTATGGCGCCATTCCAGGGTAGAGATACAATTGGTGTTACAAAGAGATCGAGGATGACAAAACAGAGCTAGGCAGACAGTGTAGAAGGAAGACGTTCAGAAAAGGGAAGATTGTTGAAGTGTTATAATTAAGTTATGGATTCTCGTGGTAGGCCTTGTTGAAGAGATAGGTTTTCAGAGATTTGCGAAAGTGAATTATTTCGTTAATTGTTTTCAAGATAGTTGGTAGTGCATTCCGCAGCTGCGTGCTCATGTAGGAAAAACTAGATGCATGTGTTAGTCTGTATTTTAGTCCTTTACAGCTGGGAAAGTGTAGATTAAGAAATGTGTGGGCAGATCTTTTAGCGTTTCTGGGAGGTAGGTCCACAAGATCTAGCATGTAGGTCGGGGCGTCTCCGTAAATGATTTTATGAACAATCGTGCAGATCTTGAATGCAGTACGTTCTTTTAGTGGGAGCCAGTGCAATTTCTCTCTTAGGGGTTTTGCACTTTCATATTTTGTTTTTCCAAATATGAGTCTGGCTGCGGTATTCTGGGCTGTCTGAAGTTTCTTGATGGTCTGTTCTTTACAGCCAACGTAGAGTGCGTTGCAGTAGTCCAGGTGACTTAGTACCATTGACTGTACCAAGTTGCGAAAAATGGCTCTTGGGAAGAAAGGTTTTACTCTTTTGAGTTTCCACATGGAATAGAACATCTTCATCATTGTATTCTTCACGTGGTTTTCGAGTGTGAGATTTCGATCAATGGTAACTCCAACAATTTTCAAAGTGTTTGAGACGGGAAGGGAAAAGTTAGGTATGTTTATGGTGGAGGGGAGAGGGGGAGAGGGGATAAAACAGTAAAAAGGTTGATGACTAAATGTAGCAAATAGTTTTCACTGTTCCTTGTTTTAATACCGAGTTTGCATATCAAGAGATGTAAAGTATTTATGTTTTTGAGATGTCATCAATAAAAATGTTGAAACAAAGTCACTAGTACTGTTTCAGTGCTGTGGTTTGACCGAAATCCTGATTGAGATTCGTGAAAAATTGAGAATTTATTTAAGTAGTGAGCTTTGTTGTCACCAAGCCCTCCATAAGTTTGGTTATCAGCGGGATAGATGCTACTGGACGATAGTTGGTTAAGTCATTTGTATTTTTCTTTGCATCTTTGGGTAGCGGAGTAAGCAAAGTATTTCCTGTATCCTTTGGGAAGTGACCATTTTGCAGCATGTAGTTCAGGTGACTCGTGAGGTCTGTTTTGAGATCTTATGAGGTTATTAGGGCAGATGTCTAATTTGCATTGCGATTTGGCGTATCTTCCAAGCGCTTGGGAGATGTTATCGATCGAGAGTGTGTCAAAGTTAGTCTATGATCGGTCTGCTGGAAATTCCCCAGGTATTGGATCTAAACATTCAAGGAGGTTTACATAGTCAGTTGTGTTGGTAGGTATCATGAGTCGTAGTTTTATAATTTTCTCTTTGAAGTAATTCACAAGATTGTTTGCTATGGGGTGTCTATGTTGTTAGAGGTGACCGGTGTGGTATTTAGTACTTTGTTTACGAGTTGGAAGAGTTTATGTGTATCCTTGTAGTCTGGTCCGATTTTAGTTTTATAATATGATCTTTTAGTTTGTCTGATGGTGTATTTGTATTTTCTTTGTAGTTGTTTCCAGTCACTGAGTGTAGAATCATCTCTTTTCTTATTCCATGCCCTTTCTAATCTTCTGACTTGTGTTAATTCTTTCAGTTCTTCATTAAACCATGGCATTGAGTTTTTTCTGTGTGATGTTCTGGTTTGAAGTGGTGCTATGTTGTCCAATATGATTCTGCATCTGCTGTCCCATTCATGAAGAAATTGGGGTGAGTCTGTTGGTGATGTCCATTCGTTGTTATAGAATTGTTGCCAAAATGTTAGCGAGTCTATTTTGCCTCTCGTGGTGTAGGTTAGTTTATGTTGTGAGTCTTGTTCGCCAGTGGAGGGAAAGGTTTGCTTTGTAGTGATCGGACCATGGTATAGCTGTCCATTTTGTGTCTGTTAGTGTGAGATTTAGTTCTGATGAGAATTTGTATGTAATGATGTCTAATGTGTGTCCTTTGATATGGGTGGGTTGCATATTTGGCCAGTGAAGCTCCCAAAGTTGGAGGAAGTCCTTGCATTCACATACGTTTGTTAGGTTATTATCCTCAAGGTGCAGGTTGATGTCTCCTGCTATAAGAAGGTTTTGGGTAGAAACACGTGTTTGATATGAAATCCATAAAATGTGTTTGGCAGTCTTGCCAATTACCTGGTGGCCTGTAGAACAGGATAATGTTTAGGTGGTCTTCTAGGGTTGGGTGGTTGATTCTGACGCAATTTCGAGTTGGGGAGGCATGGATTCGGCTGTTGTTGTGACGGTGAATTGGGATCTATAGATTATAGCTATGCCTCCTCCTCTTTTTCCATTCCTTGTCCAGTGGGTAATTTTATACCCTGGAGGGCATAGCTCTAAAATTATGGGGTTTTGAGGTCATGGATCCAGGTTTCGCTAATAAATAAGAAATTGAGATTGTCTGTTGTGATCCAGTCGGTTATAGTCGTAGTTTTATTAACTACCGATCTGGCATTTATATAACCCATGTGTTAATATGTGTTACAACTTGAGACCCCTCCACTCCTATAGCCTAAGCTGCTGTAAAACACTGACTAGGCCTGAAAATCTGATGATGGTCTTGTAGCTGAGTGCCTGCGGAAGCAGGACCGCTTGGCAAGCCTTATTAGGATCTGGTGTGACATTCAAATACAGTGTAAGGGCCAAGATGGAGGAATTAATAGCAAAAATAGTAAGAAGTTAGGTTCATAAAATGGAGTCTGCTTTTGTAAAGATGGCGTCCTGTTCATGAGATATGAATACTATTCTCTGCATGTTAGGAAAATTGTTTACACTTCAGGAAGTTACAGTTATGAAGAAATAGGTGAAAGGAGGGAGAAGGTGGGCATCCGATCTGCGGTTAAGCAAACTGTCAGAAAGTATGATTCACATATGAAAAAAATTGTGTGCCCATTGAATTGAATGGGCAGAAGAGAGTATTTAAGATCTGCAAATCTAGGCGGAGTTTGGAATTTTCCCGAACTCTACCCAGAGGGCAGAACTACGGTCGGTCCACCTGAGATGCTAACTGATGAGTGTGCCAGATTGATTGAAGTTCCAATTGGTGAGAATAAAGATTATTTCTAACACTTATCCTCCTAGTCTGTGCCTAAATCTCTTGACTGCATATCTGTTTCTCTGAACACCCCTACACAAATAGTGTTCACATAAGCAAGGAGGCTCCTACTCCTTAGTGCATTATGTGGGAGAATAGATGCCCTAAGATGCACTTAGACACCAGGAGTCAGAAAGCCAAGGTCCTGGGTAACAGACTTAAAATGAGCCTTCTGAAACCCACTCTTCATCTCCGTGGGGACGGGTCCCCCGGAGGTCTAGAGAGGGGTAATTAAAACAATTAGTTGGTGGGGTTCGATTGGGATCGAAGATGTGACGATTTTTATTAGTTGCCTGCTCTCCTGGTATTTGGGTTTGTTTTGTCCCTTTTTTCCTTTCTGTTGGTTGTGTCTGTAGGTGGTAGGTTGTTGATGTCGTTGGTGATTTCCTTTAGATCGTGTTTGAATGGGATGTAGATCGTGATGTCATCTGCGTATATGTATGGACTGAGGCACTGACTGGATAGTAACTTGGACAAAGGTGTCATCATTAGGTTGAAGAGGGTCGGCGAGAGGGGAGCTCCTTGAGGGACTCCACATTCAGGTATCCATGGGGGTGATGTGATCGCGTTAGATATCACTTGGTATGACCTCATGGTCAGGAAGCCTCTGAACCAATTAAGAACATTACCTCCAACTCCGAAATATTCTAGGATGTGTAGTAGTATTTCATGGTTGACAATGTCGAAGGCACTGGACGTGTCAAATTGTAAGAGAAGTATGTTGTTGCCAGTTGCGATTGTTTGTTTAAATTTAGTCAGGAGAGTAACTAGTACTGTTTCAGTGCTGTGGTTAGACCGAAATCCTGACTGAGAATCGTGAAGAATTGAGAATTTATTTAGGTAGTAGTTGAGTTGTGTGGTAACCATGCCTTCCGTTAGTTTTGTTATCAGCGGGATGGATGCTACTGGGCAGTAATTGGTTAAGTCATTTGTACTTTTCTTTATATCTTTAGGTATAGGTGTGAGTAGAATATTTCCTTTGTCCTTTGGGAAGATTCCATTCTGTAACATGTAGTTCATATGCATAGTGAGATCTGATATGAATTGTTGAGGGGCGAGTTTTATAAGGTTATTAGGGCATATATCTAGTTTGCAGTGGGACTTGGTGAATCTTCTGAGCATTTGGGAGATGATATCATCCGAGAGTGTATCGAAGTTGGTCCATGTTCTGTCTGCTGGGAATTCACCAGGGATTGGGTCTAGACAGTCAAGGAGTTTTACGTTGTCGTTTGAGTTGGTAGGTATTGTGAGTCGTAGCTTTATAATTTTCTCTTTGAAGTATTTCGCAAGGTTGTCTGCAGATGGGGTGTCTGTACCGTTAGAGGTAACCGGTGTAGTATTTAATAATTTGTTGATGAGTTGCAAAAGTTTATGTGTATCCTTGTAGTCTAGTCCGATTTTAGTTTTATAATATGATCTTTAAGTTTGTCTGATGGTATATTTGTATTTTCTTTGTAGTTGCTTCCAGGCCTTGAGTGCGGTGTCGTCTTTCCTTTTATTCCATGCTCATTCTAATCTTCTAACTTGTATTTTTAGTTTTTTCAGTTCTTCACTGAACCAAGGTGTTGTGTTCTTTCTATGTGAGGTTCTGGTTTGAAGTGGTGCTATGTTGTCTAATATGCTTCTGCATCTGTTGTCCCAATCTTTTTTTTTAATTTAAAGAAGTCTTTATTGAACATTGCAAAACCAGTACAATATCTTCACAATTCAAGACAGTACATTACTCTACACTTCTGTTGAATCCCTCAGCAAGTACTCGCCTAAGACAGCATCGCCTAGGTAACAACGTTATAACAAAAACAAACTATACTTCAACATTTTTAGGTTTTAATACAGAATATAACCCCTACTCGAGTCCCCCCCCCTCACCCACTCCCCGCACCTTCCCTATCTCCTTATGTATACCCCTTTTAACCAGCGCACTTTTGTAGAAAGGATTCCCATACCCTCTCCCATGCAGGCAAAGTTTTTCATCTCACAGCTGTTAATCTCTCCATTTCACATATGTATTTCACCTTAGTATTCCATCTCACCATTGAGGGAACCAACGGTGACTTCCAATGTTGTGCTAAGTTCAAGCGAGCTGCATGCAAGGATCCTCTCAACAGAAGCCACTGATCAATCGTAAGGCCATCTGGCCGCTGTCCTAGTAAGAAAACTAAAGGATGCCACCGTACAGACTTGCCAACCCATACCTGAATACGTGCTTGCACCCCTCTCCAATATGCCTGCGCCTTAGGGCAGGTCCACCAAATGTGCCCCATTGTCCCAACTCCTCCACAATTCCGCCAACATCCGTTGGACACCTGAGCAAACATGTGGTGTAACCTAGCCAGTGTCAGATACCATCTGTAAAAAAACTTTGATAGTGTTCTCTTGCATAGTCACTGCCAAGGCCTATCGCAAAATCCGTTTTTCCAAAGTCAACCAGCTGGCCTCCGTTAGGGTAAAATGTAACTCCTTTTCTCACCTCTTCCTATGCAGCACATACGGTTTGTTACTTTTCACTTGAAATGCATATAAGAAAGAAATCAATCCTCGCTGTTTCTTCAAGTCTACACAAACCTCTTCCATTGGATGTGCTTCACGTTGTATACATCCGCTATAGCCCTGACCTGTCAAGAAATGTTGCAACTGTAAATAGGCATAATAGTCACCCAGCCGGAGCCCAAAATCGTCTGCTAACTTTTCAAACGGTACTATGCTGTCTCCCATATGCAACTGTCCCATCATATCCAATCCAGAGTCTGCCCATCTACTAAAAGTAGTGTTTCCTATGCCAGGCTCAAACAAAGGGTTATCGACTATAGGCGCTAGACCCGATATCAGTGGCTGACGTTCGGGGAACATAAAGTCCTAATAATAAAAAGTAGTTTGCACAGTGGGAGGAAACCTGTCAACTCTTCCTCTATATTTGCTAGCAAGCCACATTAAATGGCCCAATTTCTGAGTGCCCACCAAAGACTGTTCAATATCTATCCACAGTTTATGACTTTCCTTCCTAAACCAGTCCACCGCCGCTCTGGCCTGCGCCGCACAGTAGTACCAGAACAAATTCGGGACCCCCAGCCCTCCTGTCCGTTTACTTTTATATAGAAGGGCCCGAGGCAACCTAGGTCTCTTTTGGTTCCAAAGAAAACGTATCAATATATCCTGCAACTCTGATAAGAAGGTTCGGGACAACCTCAGTGGAAGGACCTGAAATAAATATAAAAGACGGGGCAAGATGTTCATTTTAATCGCCACGATCCTCCCGAACCAAGATAATCCCATTGACATACATTTATTCAAGTCCTGCTGGACCTCCCTCTTAAGAGCCGGATAGTTGGCTTCGAACAATTGGGATAGGTCACTCGGGATCTTAACTCCTAAATAACTTAATTCTCGACTCTTCCACTTGAATGCAAAGGACGTCCTCAATGTCTCCAGCAACCCCCTGCCTGGTACTCCCACAGCCAGGCCACAAGATTTACTAGCATTTAATTTGTAGCCCGATACCCGGGTATAGTCCTCTATTACCTTCATTAAGTTAGGTAGTGAGACCAGTGGGTTCGATAGAGACAGAAGCATGTCGTCTGCAAAGAGTGCTATTTTATATTCCTTCTCTCCTACATGTACTCCAGCAATGTCTTCATTTTCTCTAATAGTGGCAACCAAGGGCTCCATTGCCAGAGCAAACAGCAAGGGAGACAGCGGGCACCCCTGTCTTGTTCCCCGCCCTAAACCAAATGCCGCCGAGTTCCCCCCATTTACTTTCACACAGGCCTGCGGAGAGGAGTACAAAGCCTGAATCCAAGCCCTAAAGGGGTGACCGATCCCCACTCTTTGCAGTACCTTGTCCAGGTATCCCCAGTGCACTCGGTCAAACGCTTTTTCGGCATCTAACCCGAGTAATACCAATGGCCGGTCTTTTATCTGAGTAGAATATAGGAGGTCTACCGTATGACGTATATTATCCATAGCCTGTCTCTTAGCTATAAATCCCACCTGGTCCGGGTGGATTAAGCTAGGGAGTACCCTACCCAAACGGTTTGCCAATACCTTTGCCAATATTTTAACGTCCGTGTTGAGAATCGAGATGGGTCGGTATGAGGCACATTCAGTGTTATCCTTGCCTGGCTTTGGTATTACCGCCACCCACGCCTCCATCATAGACTTAGGAAAAGGTGCCCCTTCTCTCACTGATTTAATTATCATCATTAAGTAGGGTGCCAACTCCACCCCATAAGCCTTAAAAAAGTAATTCGTAAAACCATCCAACCCTGGCACCTTCCCCGCAGGTAAAGCTTTTATCACCCCAATGACCTCTTCCACTCGCACCGGCTCCTCAAGTTCCCTCTTTTGCAATTCAGAAAGGACTGGCAATCCCCTAGCCACTAAGTATTCATCAGTTCCCTCAGTCTGTACAGCAGCATCCTCCTTATAAAGATTCTCATAGTAGTGGGCAAAGCGTTCCCTAATTTGCACTGACTTATGTGTCATGGCACCATTGGCATCTCTAACCCTCATGATATGTCGATCAGCTCTCATCTGTCTTAATTTGTTGGCCAGCAGTCTTCCCGGCTTATTAGTATAAGCATAATGGACCTGTTTCATTCTATCAGTTACAAATTTCAAACTCTCTTCATGCAATTTCCAATCGCTCCGCTTGTATTTTTCAAAAATCAGCCACCGAGCCTAACACTTGGATGTTTTTCAGCCATAATGGAACAAAACAAAACCGTCCAGGACTAAACCTAAGATGCTTTGAGATAGACCTGTTTTTATAACAAAGAAGGCACAAAAAGGTGCCCTAAATGACTAGATGATCACAGGAGGGAATCAGGGATGACTCCCCCACTGGTCACTAACCTACCACCCCCAAAAAATGTGCTTAAAAACATTACTTACCAGCGTCAGATGTAATACTCAGGTCCATTAGAGCAGAATGCAGGACCCTGGAATAGTGTAGTATTGGGTGCGGTGCAGACAGGTGGACCCAGGCCCATACCTTTTCCCTACTTATTACTTATGGGTGAAGCACCTATATGTGGGTACAGTGGGTTTCTGATGAGTTTTGAAGGGCTCACAGTTTCCACCACAAGGGTTATTATTGTAGTGGTGTACAGTTGGGGGTAGTGGGTTTTGGGGGTCTCAGCAGACAAGACAGCAGCATTGAGATATGTACCTGGGAGCATTTATCTGAAGTCCATTGCAGTGCTCCCTAGAGTGCCCTATTGCTCTCCTGGGATGTCTGTGTGGCCAGTCTACTAAGAATGCTGGCTCCTCCTACATCCAAATGGCTTGATTTTGTGCGTTTTTCACGGAAATTTTTTTTTTTCGAAAATGGACCAAAAGGATAAACACACAAAGCAGAAAAACATCTAGTAAATAGCCATCTCGAAAGAAAAAGATAGACATGTTTCTGTTTTGAAAATGGCTATTATCCCCCACTTGAATTTTGGAAATTTTTAGCAAACATCTAAATTTGGAGTTAGATGTCATATTGAAAATGCCCCTATGTTGGAACCTGCTGAACCGAAGTATAAACTGTGATTTCCAGCACCCAAGCGTCTGAAGTTACCCTGGTCCACTCGCCCAGAAACGAGGACAGGCGTCCTCCAATCTGCACTGGGCCATGGACCAGGACACCGTCATTGGGTACGAGACCCTGGCTAAAGGTATGGCTCAGACAGTCTCTGCGCGGCGGTGGCTTTGGCTGAGGACGGTTTCAGGAAGCCCGTCGGTACCGCCCGGGCAAGTCGGGCTCCTCTGCCCCCTCTTCCTTCAAGAGGAACTTCTCCCCCAAGCAGCATTCCTTTCGCAGAGACCGCCGTCCCGGAGGTGCGCCCTCCGGTCCTCCCCCAGGGTCTCGTACCCAATGACGGTGTCCTGGTCCATGGCCCAGTGCAGATTGGAGGACGCCTGTCCTCGTTTCTGGGCGAGTGGACCAGGGTAACTTCAGACGCTTGGGTGATACCGGGGCGAGCACTGGCCCGAGCCCTGACCTCTGGTAACCTCTTGCCCTTAGACGTGCCGAGATCGGTCACAATTTTGTCCAGCTCGACCCCAAAGGGCAGCTTGCCTTTAAAGGCAACTTAGCCAGGCGGAACTTAGAGGCGTGGTCCGCAGACCAATGTTTCAGCCAAAGCCACCGCCGCGCAGAGACTGTCTGAGCCATACCTTTAGCCGAGGCTCTCAAGACATCATACAGTAAGTCTGCCAAATAAGCCAAGCCCAATTCCAGGGCAGTCCAATCAGCCCTCAAGGAAGGATCCGAGGGGGAAGCCCACTGCACAATCGTCAGGCATGCCCTGGCCACATAGGAGCCGCAAACTGAGGCCTGCAAACTTAAGGCAGCCGCCTCGAAGGATGACCTTAAGGCCGCCTCCAATCTTCTGTCTTGGGCGTCCTTTAGGGCCGTGCCACCTTCCACCGGCAACGCCGTTTTCTTAGTCACCGCAGTGATTAAAGAATCCACGGTAGGCCAAAGAAAGGCCTCCCGTTCACTTTCAGGCAAAGGATAGAGGCGGGACATAGCCCTAGCCACTTTGAGGCTCGCTTCCGGGACATCCCATTGAGCCGAAATTAAGGTGTGCATGGCATCATGCACGTGGAAGGTTCTAGGCGGGCGCTTTGTCCCCAGCATAATGGCGGAGCCAACAGGGGCTGAGGGAGAGACGTCCTCTGGAGAGGAAATCTTCAAAATGCTCATGGCCTGCACTAACAGGTTGGGCAAATCCTCTGAGCGAAAGATCCGCGTTGCAGAGGGGTCATCCGCTCCATCCGAGCGGGAATCCGTCTCCTCCAAGGAATCCCCAAAGGACTGTTGGGAGAACTCAGATACGCTGCCCTCATCTACATCAGAGGAAACAGAGTCCTCTAAGGCCTGGGAATCCACCCGAGGGCGTTTACTTCCAGGGGCCTCAACCCCTTTATCGGACAAGGGAGAAGGGGCAGCGTTTTGCATAATGAAGGCCTGATGCAGCAGCAAAATAAACTCGGGGGAGAAACCCCCCAGACTGTGCACTTCAGCAGCCTGGGCCACAGCCCTAGACGCACCCTCAACCGGCGCTCGCAAGAGCGGGGGAGAAACATGCTGCGCATCCAAGATGGCGTCCGGCGTGACACTCCGCGAAGGAGCCACGCGGGAAGAACGGCGCTTAACTTTAGCCGCTTTTTTGCCGTCGCCCAAATCAAGGGCGGCCATGGTATTAATGTCTCCCAGCTCAAGGGCGGCCCAAGAAGAAGCCGTCCGAGCAGAGTGGCCGGCCAAGATGGCGGAGGCGAGCAGCGGGGGATGGGCGTTTATGGCGAGAAAAACCGCCGCACTGGAGGAAGACCCGGGACACTGACCGGCCTCCGAACTGACACCCAACAAGGGCGAATCAGACTTTAAGACCCCCGCATCCCCGCTAGAAGCGCACACGCGGTCCGGGGAGCGATTCTTCGTGCCCTCGCCCTCCGACGCCATAGGCCACGTGGAGATCGATCGGGGAACCCCCTGCCCGCTATAAAAAGGTAAAAATTACCTGCTTCTCGCTCCGAGCTGTAACAACCTGGTGTCCCAGTGAGTAGCTGCAATAAATGTTTAAATAAATGTCGAAATAAACGCCCTTAAGGACGTCCAAAATTTTTTTTTTTTAACGGAGCCAGCGGGAGGGGGGAGAAAAGGAGGGACCTGGCGCCACCAGGTTTGCACTTGCTCAAGAAGAGCCCTCAACCCCAGGTACTCAACAAAACCTAAAAATTAGGCTTGGAGACCTAGCCAGAGCTGCTGCTGTGTGTGACCACCACCTGCTGAGATAGAGAACATACTGAGGAGTTTCCGGCAGCACATGACCACATATAGGGAGGCAAAGGATTGCTCTCTATCTCCACCTGCTGGTAGATGGACACAACCCACCAGTCTATGGATTGATCAGCATGATGATATGGAAAGATTTGGTATCATCCACAGTGTCCTGAACATACAGAAACAGTGGTCCAAGCCTATCATTAATGGGAAGACAAGACAAGTTTATAGATCAACTCCTACACAGCTTCTCAAACTGTGGGGACCACTCCTGAATACACACCAAGTTGCCTCTGGCCAAAGGTGGGAGGGAGGCTTAAGTGCTTAAGTATCTGCTTGTGGCTGTTTGCGACAAATTTATTACTATGAAGAAACTGATGTTTTCTTTTTCTCCCTTTTGTAACCTCTTCAGTTTGTGCTTCGATTTTACTGTTTTGAATTGATCCTGTATGTTTTGTATACCCTTCTTTTAATATTTGTTGAAGCCTTCCATTCACAGTTTCTCCAAAGGAGGCCAGACTACATGAAAGGTGCCACAGCACATGTCTTCAATGAAACCCTATGCGGAAAGTGAAGAAGCCCCATATTACTGAGGCCCATCATGAATCTGCATGATTTACACCATCAGGACCTCCTCTTCATCAACTACCTTGAGGAACTGAATGACTGTGGTGAGCTCATCTGTAATCAGTTTTGTGGGACTGAATCTTAGAGCTTTGTGCTTGTTTTTGTTTGTCTTGCATTTGAGGACTTATTCCTATTATTGTTTTAGGGGTTTATTCTTTTCTTTAGCATTTAGCAAGTATTGTTTTGTATTATTGGAATTATTACTGAGTTTATGAGGAAAAGTGATATGCCAGATAAGGCATATATGTTCTACTGAATGATTGTGAAAAATCAAGTAATCATCTTGTCTTGAATCTTATGTCTGTTCCACATTTTATGCTCACTTCAAGATGCTCTCTTCCTGTTCTCCTTATTGCCCAGCTGACGTGAGACTTGACAAGTGCAGTGAAGAAAATGAAGATACCACCTTTTATTAAGACATGGGAGCCATGGCAACTGTAACAGATGCTGCCATATAACTGAAACTCAACCACTTTCCTCGCCAGAAGTGGAAGCTTTGGGATTAGGGAATGGAATGCTGAACATCAAAGTGTGAAAGATTGTAGCATGGTTAACCCAGACCCCAACACCTCTACTTGTGAGTACAGTCTGAAGAAGTTCAGAACAACCCAGTCTGCACGGGTTTAAACCTTCTTAGGTTCTGAAATGTCTATATGTAAATGCTAGGAGTCTAAGAAATAAGATGGGAGAGTTGGAATATATTGCAGTTAATGAAAAATTGGATATAATAGGCATTACTGAGACCTGGTGGAAGGAGGATAACCAGTGGGACACTGTCATACCGGGGTACAAAGTATATCGTAGTGATAGGGTGGACCGGACTGGTGGAGGGGTAGCATTGTATATTAACGAGAGCCTCGACTCAGATAGATTACAAATTCAGCAGGACACAAATCACACCCTTGAATCATTGTGGGTTGAAATTCCATGTATAAAAGGGAAAAGGACGGTGATAGGAGTGTACTACCATCCGCCTCGCCAGCATGAGCAGGTAGACGCAGAATGATAAAAGAAATCAGAGACGCAAACAAAATGGGCAATGTGATAATAATGGGTGATTTCAATTATCCAAATATAGACTGGGTAAATGTAACATCGGTACACGCTAGAGAGATACAATTCCTTGATGAAATCAAGGACAGCTTTATGGAGCAGCTGGTGCAGGAGCCGACGAGAGAAGGAAAAATTCTAGACTTGGTCCTTAGTTGAGCGCATGATCTTGTGAGGGACGTTATGGTACTGGGGCCGCTTGATAACAGTGATCATAATATGATCAGTTTTGATATCAACCTTGAAGTAACTATACACAGGAAATCAAATACGTTAGCGTTTAACTTTAAAAAAAGGAGACTATGATAAAATGAGGAGAACAGTGGAAAAAAAACTTAGGGGGAAAACTGAGAGGGTAAAAACTGTACAACAGGCATGGCCGCTGTTCAAAAATACCATCCTGGAGGCCCAGGCCAAACATATTCCACAAATTAGAAAAGAAAGACGGAACTCCAAAAGACAGCCGGCCTGGTTGAAAATGAGGTGAAGGAAGCTATTAGGGCTAAAAGAAATGCCTTCAGAAAATGGAACAAGGAACCGTCTGAAAATAACAAGAAGCAGCATAAGGAGTGTCAAAGCAAATGCAAGGCGCAGATAAAGAAGGCCAAGAGGGATTATGAAAAAAAGATAGTATTAGAGGCAAAAAAGCATAGTAAAAGTTTTTTTGAATATATTAAAAGCAGGAAGCCGGCAAAAGAATCGGTTGGACCGCTGGATGACCGAGGGGTAAAAGGGGTGATCAAAGAAGACAAAGACGTAGCGGAGAGATTGAATGAATTCTTTGCTTTGGTCTTCACCGAGGAAGATTTGGGTGGGATACCTGTGTCGGAAATGATATTTCAAGCGGACGAGTCAGAAAAACTTACTGACTTCACGGTAAACCTGGAGGACGTAATGGGGCAGTTCAGCAAACTGAAGAGTAGCAAATCTCCTGGACCGGATGGTATTCATCCTAGAGTACTGATAGAACTAAAAAATGAGCTTGCGGAGCTACTTATCACATCCGTCGCTCCCTCCGGCTGCTCCTCTGTGGGAGGCGGGAGCCAGTGTCCATTGCGGCGAGGGCCGGCCTTCTTGAGGCTGCGGCGGAGAGCCGGGGCTCGCCACGGTGATGGCCGCCCAGTCCGGGGCCGAGGCTGTAGGCCGGCGATCGCGGCTTCCGGGGCCTCGATCGCCGGCTATGAGGTCCGTGCTTGCACCAGTGGGGAGAATGGCGCCGAGACACGATGACCGGCGTCTCCTCCACTTTTGGGCGCGGGAACCCGAAGCTCCGCCGGGAGGAAATAGATTGGGAGGCCGATGCTGTAGTCCCGCCTGGGAGGTCAGACGGAACCAATCAGAAGGATTTCGTCAGTAACCGGGTTCCGATTGGCCGGCCATGTCGGCTGGGGCTGGGTGGTTGAATGCTGACAGTATTTAAGGAGCGGGCCTGAGACAGGACATTGCTTCAGGTTCTGTTTTCCGAGGCCAGTCTCCGTGTGTTCTAGTTTTCAGTTTGTTTTCCTTGCTCTCCTGGTTTTGACCTTTGCATTGTTCCTGGACTACTCTGCTAGCCGCCTGCCTTGACCTATTGCCTGGTTTCGACTATGCTGTGAGCTGCCTGCCCTGACCTATTGCCTGTCTCGACTACGCTGTGAGCTGCCTGCCCTGACCTGTTGCCTGTTTTGGACTCCTCTGTTTTCCACCTGCCCTCTTGGCTCCTGGTTCCAGTATTGGGTCAGTTCGTCAACCCCGCGGTTCCGGAAGTCCCGTTGGCCGCCCACAGCTGGGGGCTCAACCCTCGGTGAACGGCAGTTGCCGCGGGTGAAGACTTGGGGTTGCACGGCTGTCCTCTGAGGTACTTCAGGGCCTTGCGGGACCTAAGGGCTCACCTTCCTTTCAGACAAGACACTACTGCTAGTGATATGCAATTTATCCTTAAAATCGAGCGTGATACCGGAAGATTGGAGGGTGGCCAATGTAACGCCCATTTTTAAAAAAGGTTCCAGGGGAGATCCAGGAAATTATAGACCGGTGAGTCTGACGTCGGTGCCCGGGAAAATTGTAGAGGCTATTATTAAAAACAAAATTACAGAGCACATCCGAGGACATGGATTACTGAGACCGAGTCAGCACGGCTTTTGTGTGGGGAAATCTTGCCTGACCAATTTACTTCAATTCTTTGAAGGAGTAAACAAACATGTGGACAAAGGGGAGCCGCTTGATATTGTGTATCTGGATTTTCAAAAGGCGTTTGACAAGGTACCTCATGGAAGGCTACAGAGGAAATTGGAGGGTCATGGGATAGGAGGAAATGTCCTATTGTGGATTAAAAACTGGTTGAAGGATAGGAAACAGAGAGTGATGTTAAATGGGCAGTATTCACACAATGGAGATGGGTAGTTAGTGGGGTTCCTCAGGGGTCTGTGCTAGGACCGCTGCTTTTTAATATATTTATAAATGATTTAGAGATGGGAGTAACTAGCGAGGTAATTAAATTTGCTGATGACACAAAGTTATTCAAAGTCGTTAACTCGCGACAGGATTGTGAAAAATTACAGAAGGACCTTACGAGACTGGGAGACTGAGCAGCTAAATGGTAGATGACGTTTAAAATGAGCAAGTGCAAGGTGATGAATGTGGGAAAAAAGAAACTGAATTATAGCTACGTCATGCAAGGTTCCACATTAGGAGGTACGGACCAAGAAAGGGATCTGGGTGTCGTTGTTGATAATACACTGAAACCTTCTGCTCAGTGTGCTGCTGCGGCTAGGAAAGCGAATAGAATGTTGGGTATTATTAGGAAAGGTATGAAAAACAGGTGTGAGGATGTTATAATGCCGTTATATCGCTCCATGGTGCGACCGCACCTTGAGTATTGTGTTCAATTCTGGTTGCCGCATCTCAAGAAAGATATAGTGGAATTGCAGCGAAGGGCGACTAAAATGATAGCGGGGATGGGACGACTTCCCTATGAAGAAAGACTAAGGAGGCTAGGGCTTTTCAGCTTGGAGAAGAGACGGCTGAGGGGAGACATGATAGAAGTTTATAAAATAATGAGTGGAGTGGAACAGGTGGATGTGATGCGTCTGTTCACGCTTTCCCAAAATACTAGGACTAGGGGGGCATGCGATGAAACTACAGTGTAGTAAATTTAAAACAAATCGGAGAAAAGTTTTCTTCACCCAACGCGTAATTAAACTCTGGAATTCGTTGCGGGAGAACGTGGTGAAGGCAGTTAGCTTGGCAGAGTTTTAAAAGGGGTTAGACGGTTTCCTAAAGGAGAAGTTCATAAACCGCTACTAAATGGACTAGGGAAAAATCCACAATTCCAGGAATAACATGTATAGAATGTTTGTACATTTGGGAAGTTTGCCAGGTGCCCTTGGCCTGGATTGGCCGCTGTCGTGGACAGGATGCTGGGCTCGATGGACCCTTGGTCTTTTCCCAGTATGGCATTATTTATGTGGACAGCAGTTTTTTCTAGAAGTGAAGAGTTTGTTAAATTCTTCTCTTAGGTGTGGTAAGCTCTTGCCAGGATGAAATTGAATATTTCAGTATGAATATATATAGAAAAGAGTCAGCCTCTTGAAAGATTGGTATTTTGTTTCCTAGTCAGTATAACTATAAGCACCATTGCTATAATTCTGTTGTCAAAATGCTTACTACGAGTATCTCCATTTCTTGTTTGAATTAATGGTATCCCTTCCCACAGAAGGGGGAGCTACTAAACACTATGGGATTCTACTAGCTTAAATAGTTTTAATATCTATTTAAGAATACCCTATAGGTGTGCCATCCTATTCCTGTGCTTTGAAGATTAGTTGTTGTTGCTCTATATGGCAGATGACCTGACACTTACTACCCAAGCTTAGAATTAAGATACTGATACAAGAGACCATAAAGGAAGGCTCACACACCCTTCTAGAACTGAGTTGGGCCTCTTGGCATAAAATTGTGATCATGTACATGTTCAAAGGGGGGGGGGGGCTGATGATATTAAGGATGTATTATAAAAATAATAGGACCCCCCCCGCTCAGAGGGAAATAACAAGTTAAGCATTAACATGTGAAAATCAAGATAATTTGCAGAGTAGGACAAATGCATTTAACCTAGTTAAAGTTTGCTGACAATGCTCAGCTGGCAGTTTAAGGTTGCTTAAATAATGAATATCCTGTTCAGATGCTGGGAAGTGTCACTAAGAACACACATGTTTTAGCAAGAACGGGGGAACCAGAAATAATGTACCCTTGTAGCTTGCATATTTGAACATGCAGATCTGTGTTGAGTATATATATGCCTACTGCTTAAGAGTTCCTTGTTTCTAATGTGGTAGTGATCATTATTGAAATAGTATAGCAGCTGTCTGACGTTTGCCCTTGAACCCCTTCTAGAATGCTGATAGTAGCCAAATATAATCTTAACCAATGATGAGTATCTATTGTTTCTATCTTGTAATTTTTGATGTAAACCTGTTGACATGTAACTCATGACCTGAGGGAGACAGCCCACTTACAGAAATATAAAACCATACTAATTCATGAACATGCAAGTAGTGTTAAACACCCAGGGGGAGATTACAGATGCCTTGCAAACATTCCCAGGATCATGTTATGACTCATACGTCCTCACCCACTCCAGGATAAATGACTATTTTCACAGCACAGACATCACAGGCAGATGGCTCTTCGATAAGAGGTAGCCACACTCATATCCACACGATCCCACTGTTCTGTGTGGCAGAGTGTACCCCTTCCCCCACTGACATGCAGGAAGCTAGTATGTCCCACCACACACCTCTCCTACTGACCATGTTCTATTCTGTCTTTCTCTCCACCTCATGCAGGTGATCGGGGATATCCCCATGATACCCAGTGTCAGACCAAGAAATGAGGCTGAGGAAAGATACAAGAAACCATGACCATCACAGGGAGGACATTTGGACTGCTGAAGATATGACATGACTTAGGTGTCAATGTAGCATGAATTGACTATAAGAATACCTTTGATAACTTCCCACATTCCATGATAATAAATTGCCTTAAAATGTACAAAATAAACCCTGGACTGATCAAGTTACAATAAAAATGTAGATGGATGGTCTGTCATTCCACTCATCAAGATCCAGTGAGACATATTTCAGGTAGCCTCCCTGTTGCTTCTTTTGTTTTGTATGACATTTAAGCCACAAAGTACTCTAATTAAGTCTTAGGTCTATCAATTTAGCCTTAATACTAAAGAAGGTAATGATCCAGAGGTTACATCACGTTTTGTAGATGACCTGAGGCTCTACAGTACCAGTAACCAACAATTAGTAGAACAATTCAATGTAGTAAAAAGCTTATCAGATGACATCAAGATAACCTGTGGTCTGGACAAATGTGCTATGCCAACCTTCCTTAAAGAAACCTTGAGCAAAATTGAAAACGTCCTTTTGATTAATGACTGCGAGATGAACTTGAACAGAAAGTGTACATAATTATCCAGGAGTGGAAAAAGGAGTGAAAAATCAAGCATAAATCACTGAGAGAAAATATCAGTAAAGAATATTATGGGAGACTAAACTGATATTAAAAATGTACATTAACATCACAGAATAAGATATAGCTATTAATAAGCTGGTAATTCCTGCACTCTCATACAGCTTTGAAAACATAGACTGGCCTCTTAAAGTTCATGAAAAGCTGGATGTAAGAACCTGAAAACTCCTCCATGAGGTTATATATAAGAATCAATCAGGGCCGCCGAGAGCCAGAGCCGGGCCCGGGACAAGGCCGCCCCCGGGCCCCCCCACCCACCCCACCCAAGGTCATCGTCGCCGCCGGGCCCCCCACCTGAGGTCGCCGGGTCCCCCACTCCACCCGCTACTGGGCCCTGAACTAACCTTAAATGCCTCTTTCCTTTCCTTTCACCACCTTCGTGGCAAGCAGCAGCAGGGCAGACCTCTCCTTCCTTCCGTGCTCCACCCTCGCGGATGTTACATCAGGCGAGGGCGGGACATGGAAGGAAGGAGTGGCCTGCCCTGCTGTTGCTTGCCGCGAAGGTGGTGAAAGGAAAGGAAGGAGGCGTTTAAGGTTAGTTAGTTCGGGAGCGACAGCGGGCGGGCCTGACTGGGGTGGCGCCGGGCCCATAGGCGGTCGGTGGCCCAACTGTTTGGGGAGGCTAAAGGGGGCGGGGTTAGGGGTGGGGCCAGGGGTGGAGCTTAAATCCATAATTGTCTGATCACACACAGAAAAAAAATAAAATTAAATGTCACAATTA